>NW_010403972.1:55250-89362 GCF_000710305.1 Buceros rhinoceros silvestris
CGTTATATCATCCTCCTTAACTTTGTCTCAACCAACCCTCTTGCTTTAATGGAAACTATAAACCAATTCAGCACATTCTGGGGGCATGACTTACAGGCTGCTGCTCTGGAGAGGCAGGGCAGGCCATGACAGGAAAGTGCTGCAACAGAGCTATAGAGATGAGGAAGTTTTACCTCAGATGAAAATTATGAAGGAAAAAATACACATTTCACCTTTACCCCATGAAGTATGTGATTTAGGTGTGGGATAAAGAAGGGGAACACATGACAGGAAAGTGCTGCAACAGAGCTATAGAGATGAGGAAGTTTTACCTCAGATGAAAATTATGAAGGAAAAAATACACATTTCACCTTTACCCCATGAAGTATGTGATTTAGTTTTCTCTTTATCACCTCCTTCTCACAGCTGGCTTAACTTCCAGATAGATAGAGTTAAATCAACACTTGGCCCTGGGACAAAATTGAGGGCAAACAAAGTCAACCAGTATAATGCAGTGAAAAATGAAAGCCCAGAGGGCCTGTATTTCCATCATGAGCCTCCACCCAATAAGGAGTGAGTTCATCTGTCTGTAGAGAAGCCGTGGGACAAAGACCTATAGGGGTGCAGAGGAGACGAGGAGGTTTCCCAGTGCAGAGTCATCAAGTTTCATATCCAAAGTGCAAAGCTTGCTCACTTGGCCTCCTTCTTCCTGCTTCTCACCATGAGCATTGGACCCCAGAGATATGTCAGCGTCTCTCCAGTGTTAGCCTCCAGAGGAGCCTTTGTGAGGCTAAGCCCAAGCTGCCTCTTTCCTCTGTGGCAGCAGTGCAATCCTCCCCAGCTCAGGTGATAGCTATCCTGCTGCATGCTGGTGGAAGGAGAGGGGTGCAGTGCTGTGGTGCTGAGAGTGAAGGAGAACGCACTGCAGAAGGTGAGGACAGAAGAACTGGTTCTCATGTGTAGGAAAAGCTGGCATCTGCCGTCAATTAAGCTTTGTGTCCCCATGGTCCCTATCTCCTGAAAAGCAGATTCCCATGACATATTGTTTTATGTCACATAACCCCATGTAAGTAGGTATTTCTGTTGTGGCCCTCACACACTCTCCTCTGGCTTCTTTGTACTGTATGGCTGCATATGGAGTCAGCTGAGACTTTTCAGAGTTTGCAATACTTGATGGTTTGGAGATGTTGAGACTCCGGGGCTGTCTCTGGCCCTATGAAACTTGAAGTAAGACTCATAAGGGAGGTGCTACTCTGACTTCATTCCACCATGCCTTGTGAGCACTGGATTATGTTCTCCAGTCTTTCTGTGCCGGGTAGAGAAACAGCATGGCATATTCAGAATGCTTTAAATCTGGGATATCTTACACTTTCTTTGGCAATTATGGAATTGCTTCAGTTTCTGTAGAGAGAGTGAGCAAAACCAAAGCCAGGAGATAAACCTGGGGGAGGAGAGGTTGCTCTAAGATTAAAAAAACACAAGTAATATAAATACCTGTCTTTTTTCCTCCCTTTGCAGTTTAATTTATTATTCAGGATTATAAAAATTTACTGTAATTACTCAGGAACAGTCTGAATTTTCCATGAGGTTTTTGCAGGAATATATGAACAAGCTTTTATAGAGGTTACATTTTAAAATCATTCCTTTTACAAACATAGTGTCTTCATATTACTTCAGCTTCTCCTAGTTAAATGACCCATATGTGAACTGGAGCTTTTCCTGTTCCTTCCTAGAACCTTTCACAAGTAAGCTACAATTTAACCAGATGGAAAACGAATTACTGTTACTATATGCAGAATCTGAGGGAATGTGTGGTCTGATGTGGTTGAGAGAATCTGGGTATGAAGAAAGGTTGTAGGAGAGTGGAGTGTAAGAGGGAATGGAAGAGACAGAACTGTTTTTTATTTGTGGGGAAAATGCCCCTCTGCTGCAAAACATAGCCTTCAGCCATAGCCCTAACCATCAGGGTCCATGAAATGCGAGTGCGAAGTGCCCAGTGTTTGCTTGCGGCCAAGTTCCCACTTTCTTTTTTTCATCTTTCACTTTATTAGGACACCTTCAGCTCCATGGGACACTGGATCTGTCTGTCGTACATTGAACGGTTTTAGAACTTGGGAGCTTTAATCCCTTTTGAGCATTGGTCACGTGGAATTTCTACGGATGCTCAAAAATGTGTTTGAACAACTTCTATTTTAAATTAGCATTGCTTTAGATAATGCAAAAGGAACTTGCTCATCCTCTCCCCATAGTGTATAAATGTAGAATCATAGAATCATTTAGGTCTGAAAAGATCTTTAAAGTAGATCATCAAGTCCAACCAAATGTGTGTGTGACAATTAGCACCAGGAATGTTAAGAATGTTTCTAAAATAAGATAAAATTCCCAACAATTTTTTGTGGAAAAAGTGTGTCAGTTGTATCAGTGTCAATTGCTTTCCCATCTTTGCTTGCCATTACTTATTCCAGATATCCCAGAGAAATACAAATTACATATACACTGGAGAAAGTACATGAAATTAAATTCTGATCTGAATCTACTCAATCTGAATCTACTTAATTTAATCTGATTCTTTAAGAATGTACCTGGGCTGAATTAATTTCATGTTTTTAAATGATACCCACCTTCTAATTAGTGTTAGGATTGCAAAATTTAATGTTCCACTTAAACATAGCGATTATTAATTGAAATATCAAGATATAGTGTGCATTATTGGATGTTCCTTAACAAACTATGCATCTGATGATTGAATTTCTTTAAGAATATGTTTAATGCTGCTTATTTATCTATTGCTTTTCCACAGTAGTGAGCAAATTGTGCCTACTATAGTTAGAGAACAACTGGAATCAATCTATCCTAGTTGTGAAGGCGGATTGGCACTAAATGCTTGATTATGTGGAAGGAAAAGACCATATCCTATAATGCTATAGTTCTATAATTCATCCTTTTTTTTTTTCAAATAATACCAAAGCCATGTTGAGTGGTTAAGCACTGTTAACTGTCTTGCTTCTTTCCTTTTGAAGAACTGTCAGTATAATACTGCTGGGGAGAAATGTGAGCGCTGTAAAGATGGTTATTTTGGAGATGCCACTCAAGGTTCCTGTCGGGTGTGTCCTTGCCCTTATACAAACAGGTACAGTAAAAAGCCACGAGCAGTCAAGTAGAGTGTAAAGGGGAGGGGGAAAAGAAAAAAATTAACAATACGCCAACAATCCAAACCCCTCCTTCCATAGGAGGACAATGATCTTCTTCTGGATTCTCACCCAGCATGATGGGGCATCAGACCCATCGGAGGCATGCTAGACTGGCCCTAACTTGGTGCTCTGTTTCACAGCATTGCCTTTTTCCGCAAGATGAGTATTCCAATTCTTACTCAGTTCCTGAACAACACAGACATGCTGCTTATCGCCTGGGGGAGCTCCAGGCAGTTCTAACGGGTTTAGGTACAAAACCACCAGTACTCCTTCCTAGTGAGAAATCCAGGACAGAAATCTTTGCCCTCATCGCGCACATCTAGAATCTTTCTTGTTTCCTGAAGTACAAGATGTATTACTCTGGCTAAGATCCAGTGAGATGAATGAATGAAACAAGCCTTTTATATGAATTCAGAAAATGTAGTAAGATGGAAAAATAATGTGAAAACATGAAAGCTCTTAAGTACACATCTAGATTTCTGAAAGAGTATAGTTGCTTTTCAGATGGCAGCTCCATTTGAAGTACAAAAGTACGGAGCTAGAAAAAATTACATTTCCTTGGATCTAATAAGGTTACCAGGCTCTTAAAATTGGGCAGTAAATTTAATATTAAATGCATGATATGTTTAGCCACATTGTTTGTCATCTTTTGTTGGTTCTGAAAGGTGAAATGTGTTAAATAAAAACAATTTTTTTTTGAGCTACGCTGTAAATTGCTAAAGGCACCACATATAGTACTTGCCAGGTGCATTAACAAACACCACATAACCTTAAGAAAGAGATTTACACTATTAGACAATAGAGAAGTTTTTCATTTATCAGCGAACTCTCTGATAGATCTGGTTTCGACAGCATTAGCCTCTTCTGCAGGTGCTTGCCTGAGGCTGACTGAACATATTTTTAGTCATCTTTTGCTTTAAGGGTGCTGACTACCTAAGGAAACCATAAAGCTGTGCAGTTTCGTAGCTGCGTATTAGAGTGGTAAATACCATTCCTGACATGGGAAATGCACCCACCTGGCATGATTGCAGTTGACAATTTTCCACCTAGTTGGTGCAGACATCCATCTTTGATACGCAAGCCTTATCCAACTGTTCATAGATTAAAAAACAGAAATAGCAAACATGGCCTATATATGCTTCACCTCCTGCCTTCTCCTTCCTAAACATGGCCAAAAATTGGTTTTCTGCTCAGAGAAATTTCAGTCTAGATGAGCCCACTAGAAAGAGCAGACAAAAATGTTCATCATGATAACTAGATATACTCTAGGGCTCCCCAGAATGGTGTATAACTCTATGCTGCCTTGGTTAAAAAAAACCAACAAAAAACCAAACCAAACAACATGAGCTACATTAAAATATCCTCTAATGTTTCCGTCCATAAAAAAGAAAAAAAAAACAAGCTATCCAAACAGGAGAAAATGTTGTCTAGCACATTGCCTTACAGTTGCCTAGTAAGATAAAATAGCTACTCAGACTAGTTTTATTTTAGAACATCACTATTAAGGTTTATTTTAGGCATTCCTTTGGGTAGTGAACTATTATACTCAGTCCAGCAGATCAGGAAATGATTATTTTTTATTCTAAGAAAGGAATTTAGAAGAAAAATATGGGACTTCAAAAGAATTAGTCATAGCAATTTATCTAGAGGCAATCAAATTAACTAAGAAGTAATTTGGTGATATAAAAACTTGATCTGAAAGTCATTTAACTGATCATAGCCTCTAGAGTGTAAAATCTCTTTGATGTGCTCGCAATAATGGTTTTGCTTCTTCTCAAAGATTTGCAACTGGCTGTGTGGCAAATGGTGAAGAGATTCAGTGCCTTTGCAAAGAAGGCTATACCGGAGTTCGCTGTGAACGGTAAGTAACTTGTTTCTCAGGACCAAGGTTTCTCAGAGACACCGTAAGAGGAGGTATGTCTGTATTGGAGGATGCATGGACATACACATATGCATAGTATGCACATGCGTAAGAAGTATCTGCTCTAGTGCAGTGCTATTGTTTAAAACTAGACATAAACCCAATACTCCCTGGAGAAATGTAAACAATTGTCCACCGGCTATTTAGTGACTACACAGTTTTTACCAAGAGGTGTCAGCCCCTTTGCCTAACTGCCCTGTGCCTTGCCTTGTCCTGCACTCTGTCTGGTAATAATAACTCCCATCTAATTTGTCCCTTTCTGAGCTAAAAACATTTCCCCGATTCCTCCAATGCACCTGATGGTGCTTCAGTGTTATTAGTTACTTAACATTCAACACCATGCCCTTCACCCCGAAATCCTTCTGATGTGCTCCGCAGGTAGAGTGCTTCGGGAAAGCGGAAGAGGAACAACACTGCAGTTTCAGGCAGGCAGAGGAAGTGATTTCACTGAGTTTCAAATTCAAGGGAGAATTTAAGTGTGATGGAGCAGTGTTGTCTGGTTTGGAAAACTTGAGGCCAATAACTCATAATATCTCACCTGAAGACAGAACTTCCAGCAGCACATTGTCTTGTGCTTCAAGACTGCTGCCTTTGACATTTAAGCTGCAGTTATAGACAGATTTTCTTTTCCAGATCTGGGAGTACCTCAGCTGCTCATCACGGCTATTGGATCCCACATTACCTCCCCCACAGATCTCACAGCAGAGCGACTTCTAGGAATATTAGCTAGCCAGACTGGAATGTATTTTACCTGTAAAATATTTAAAGATCACTCACACAGACTGCTTTGCTGGCAGATGGCAAAAAGGGAGATAATATCACCCAGCAGATGTGTGAAAGTATCATTCAGCGCCATTGCTGTTTGATATCTCAGCTTAAGCTTGAAGTATGATCCTCCTTAATATGTGTTTTCCAGTAGGATCACAGACCAGAATGGTACGTTTTGTTGGGTTAAGCCTTGTCAGATTCTCTATGTACGTGTTTATCCATGTGCACTGTATTTTTTAGGATTAAGTGGATTATTCTTTTACAAGCATTGTGAGAGTTCTTTTATTTTTAGAAAAAAATTATCTGCAGTACTAGGAAAGATATTTTTAGCATAGTGCAGGGATACTGTGAACAAAAAACTCACCCATTTTGTTTAAGTCAAGACATTAAATGAAAAGTTCTTGAAAGTTTCTTCAGGAGAATAACTGGGGGGTTTTTTTGGTTTTCTTTTTTTTGCACAGGAGAAAGTATATTGCACAAAAGTAGCTTCAAATATTTAATAAAAATTATTTGTATCTCTTTAGCTGTGCTCCAGGATATTTTGGAAATCCACAAAAATATGGAGGCTACTGTCAGAGATGTAACTGCAATAATAACGGACAGCTGGCTAGCTGTGACCACCTGACCGGAGGTACGTGAGGGCCTTCGAACATGTAAGGGAGCGTTGTTTTCTCTCTGGGAAGCAGAGAAGGAAGGTACCTGGATCAGTTAACTAAAGGAAAGGTGTAAACCTGTAGGAAACGCAGATAGTTTTAAATGAAAAGTAAGGTTTCCTGAAACATAACAGCATGGTAATACAAGAGCTGTTCTGAGTGGTCAAGTTCTTTGTAAGCCATTTTATTCTGTATTTCCCTCATAAATGCTACCAATTTTATTATATTTTTCTGCTTCATGTGTATGTTTTTATATGCTTTATGGTTCCTCTTTTGACATGGTCGTATGACTTGTCAGTTTGTGTTATGGGCGCATGAAACTGAGCGGTCTCAGTATGCCTTTTTAAAATGTATTTGGGACAGGTCAGTGCTATCCTCAGAGTCCACATCAGGCACTGCCACCTCAGGTATCCAAGCTAACTGTGTGTACAGGGGCAGTTAGGGCCTGACTCAGGAGGCTGGTTTATATGTCCTCTACACACCATTCTGCCATCTAAGACAGCGTGATTTTTCCAGCATCAGACACCCATTTAGACGAGTAAGCTCTTCTAAAAGTATTATGTCACTGGCATGTTGTTTGCTTTATCTGCTATAGTTCTGAAGTAAAGGGCCTGAGCCTACATTCCTCAGACTGTCTTTACCTTTACTATTCACTTCACTATTTCGGGATACTCATTTCTGTTCAGAAACACATAGGCCACTGCTCCTGAAAAGGCCTCGATTCTCCCATGCTTTCATTCCCCAATAAAATGACGCTTTTCTTTCCCTGTAGGCAGCTTTTCTTCCTCTGACATTAGTAAAGTGTCAAACTAATAATTCCTAATACTTACATACTCTCCGTTTCTCTGCACATACAGCATTCAAATGACTGCCAAGGATCACCTTGCCTTTCCTTGGTCACAGAAATCAGAAAGCCAGCAAGTGATGTGAACTGCTGTTGGCAGCTGGTGTAGTTTTTCGATAGCTGGTTCTCATTTAATATTTCATAATTGAATACATCTTTATTATATTTATACCTTGTGAGGAACAGATCCAAGCAGTCTGATGTTTTGTCATTCCTTTCTTTTTGAAGGAAGTGTTTGCTAGGACAGACTAATCCATAGGGCAAAATTCAACAAGCCTGCTTGTTTTCAGTTTGTCTCCAACTATATAATTCTGATCAGCCTTCACCACAGTAGGAATAAAACCCTCCATGATCATCAGCACAGCATGTTCTAGCAGGTTTCTTGTGCGTGATGTTCAGCACTTGGCCAGACTTTTTCATTTCACCGTTTTTTGGCTGATGTTGTTTGTGCACAAGCTGTAGTAATAGTTTTATTTAATTGGTACTTCATAGGGACAGCTGTTTGCTGAATTACACAACAGCAGAACTGCACGGGTATTTGAATTTCAGAATAATTTCCTTCATTGTCTTACAAATATATTCTTTGTGACTTGACTCCTTTTGGCAACAGCACTCCCTACCAATCCCATTTAACATCCTGATGACTTAATGTGCAAGTGCCAAAGGAAATGGCAGGGTTAGGCAGTTCATTCCAGGCTGTTTCATGCTGCTGTTATAGTTCAGGTCCAATTTTAGCACTGTAACCTCTTGCAGTTGCAAGCTGTTGGTGACTTTTGACAGCAGCAGCCTATACCGTGAGTGCAACCTTTTCCTTCAGAGTAAATGACATGCACAGCCCATTTCATTTTCAACAGGAGATGAGTTTGGTAGTAGGACCATGCCTGTAAAAGGGACTTGGGCATCAAAATGGGGAGATTCCTGTCCTGTATGATGGCATTTTTAGAAGCCAGTTCCTCTCCTGCCTCCAGAAGTTAGGATCCCAGGATGTTACAATCCCATGTGCACCTAGAAGGTGTTAAGCTGCTTATAATGGGATTTGTAAAATAAACAAAACAAATCATCACATCAGAGAAGCAGTCACTTGTGCTAGCTTGTTGGAAAGTCTGAGGGCAATCTTTGTAACATACCACCTGTATCTGTGGTCCAAGCTCCGTGACTTGGTTTACATACAGTGCCTCCCTCCATGCATACACTATGGATTTCTCTCAAGTTTACGTAATCCCTTAATCTTGCAAGCTGTGACAGGTATGAAGGAAAGCCATAAACATATCTCAGTTCCTTATGGGTAAGACGTCCTTTGGGGAATCAGAATCTGTTTGAACATGGATACTGCAGTAGGTAAAGGTGTTTGAACCAATGTCCTGGGTAAAATGCTTTAACAGTATAATCTTGGCTCCAATCCCAGCAGCATTGTTCTAGGCAAATTCTCGCAATACCTTTAGTACACTTGATGTTAAAGACCCTGCTGCTGCTACCCAGATAGCATATATTGGCGGGGACGGGGAGGATACTTTCTTTTGAGGGATGAAAAAGCTGTTGGTCTCAGCAAGGCATAAGTGGGAATGTTTTGGCATGCTCCTACCTGGGCATTTCGGCTCGTTCGCAGTGGCTATGGATTTATGAAAGGCAGCATGGTGTTTTAATGGCTGTTTTAAGTGAGGGCAAAAACGCAATAGTAGTATTACCATAAGAAAACTTCGGTTACTGATGACAGTCTTGTGATTTCAGAATGTTTTGATAATGAACCAAAAGATGTGGATCCTAGTGAAGATTGTGATGGTAAGTAATAGAACAGAACTGCACTTAGATTGCCTTCTGCTGGCTTGGGATACATACCCAACTTTTTGATACATACCCATAACTCTGTGAAAGGTGGCAGAGTTTAAAAAGGACTGGAAGTCTCCTGTAATGAATTTTATTTTTAAGCCAACATTTAGTCAAACACTTGGAAAAATTATAGAAGAGATGGTCAACCGGCCAGATGTAAGTGGGGCTTCCTGCTTATTTCTGACTCTCCTTAATACTGTTGTTGCCATTGTTCTCCAGGCGGCACCAAGTGACAAGCATCAAACTGTTTGCATTGTATCTGCACCAAATATCAATCATATGTACTGCTTTCCTTTGCTCATGGTCCCTCCAGCTTGTGATAGCTGTGTCATTACACTGCTGAAGGATCTGAGCACAATAGGTGATGAGCTTCTGCTGATTAAGTCTCAGCTGCAAAACGTCCATGCGAGTAGCCACACACTGGAGCAGATGAGACATCTGGAAACACGCATCAAGGACTTGGAGGTAGGCACACGTGAAGTGGATTTCAGATTCAGCAGGTAAGAGCTGAATCCAGGAACTTAGGCCATCTTTTTGTCAGCTTGCAAGGAAACATCCTCAATTTTCGATTTCAAATACGAAACGCTGACAGCACTGGACTTCACCTCTTGGAAGACAGCTATTGTTCCATGTTGTGCTGTGACAGAGAATCAGTATCTCCGCTTTTTCTGAGGCCTGGTCGCCTTGAAAGCTGTATGTCTGAGGTTTAACTATAGCTCTATTTTCATGTCTCTGCATTATCAAAAACCCCCAAAATTCCAATTGCCACTACCAGAATTAATCCTAAAAAAATTTTCTTTGGCTGGAATAGCAGTTGCTAGTCTCACAGATAAAAAAGCCAAGGTTTTGGGGAGCAATCGGTCAGCCTTCCTGTCAGTAATGCTGCTTTGATTTACCTTGGGTAAAGATCTAACCCAGTGAATTTTTGCTTTTTGTCTCCTGTGTATGGGTGATTTATTGGATTTTTTTTTCTTTCTTTCCTTCCAGGTCTTACTGAACAATTACCGTTCTGTGGTTCATAATCAAGGTTCAAAGGTGGATGAGTTGGAGACAGAGTTCATTAACCTAAATCATGACATAAATGCTCTCCAGGAAAAGGTGACGTACCAGATTGATTTAAAAATACACATCTCTTGACTACGTATTAGCATGCTGCATCCAGGTACTTTTGATCTAATCATTTTTTTTCCTTATTAGGCTGAAATGAACTACAAAGCAGCTGAGATGTTATTTAATAATTTTGGCCAAACACATCAGAAAGGAAAGGATTTGGTTTCACAAGTACAAATAGCTGTTAAGAATATAAAAGGTAAAAATAGTTACTAACTCCATAGCATGTTTTGTTATATGGAATCTTTTCAGGCATTTACAATATTCTTCATGAAGGATGAGAGGTTCGCTTAGGAAACTTCTTAAATCAGAATTTAGACGTAGCTGTGGAATTCACTCTTTCTATTAGAAATCTAATATATACTGTTAGTTTAAGAGCCTACCTCCCCTATGTAGTGAATAGGGACAGAGAAGCTTTACCCCAGGGTCGTTTAGATCAACAAATTGACTATCCTGACTTTAGCCTGGCTTTAGTCAGGCTCCTTTCAGTTAGAAGCTTTGAATTATTGCTCTGAGCTTGGTCATTTGGGACAAATTTCGAGCCCGATGCCATCTTCCTAGCTCTGGTTGTGTGACATGGGATAATTCTCTGCTTAATTCAATTAATGCAAAATGGGTCTGCTTAATTAAAGAATTCAGAAATAGGCATGTCTTTTTCAGAAAAGAAACCATCCTTGTCCTAGGTGTCATTTCCATAGGCTTAAGTGTATCTTCTGTTTGACAATACTTTCTTTCAGTGCTTTTGGAGCAAATAGCTGGTACAAATGCAGAAGGTAACAACTTGCCCTTGGGAGATGCTGCCAAAGAACTGGCTGAAGCTCAACGCATGATGGCAGAGATGCGAAACCGCAACTTTGGCCAGCTTCAAGCAGAGGCAGAGAAGGAGCGAAGGGAAGCTCAGCTGCGTAAGGGCTTGTTCTCTCTCTTCTTACTCTCAAGAAAAGTCAGTCTTAAATCTGAAGCATTATTGATTGCTTGGGATGGAGTGCAGAGAAGGGCATTTTGCAATGTATCCCTGGGATCTCTAGCAGTTGTTAGTCAACAGGAAAGTGGTGGTTCTGGGGGGGATGTAAAGCATTTTTAGTTTGTTATGAAAGAAACTGAGTTGAGCTGGGGAAGAAACCCAGTAGATCCTTCCTGGAATAATGAGGCAAATCTCAGTAAAATAAAGTTGTAGCTGATCATAATACACTTTCACAGCACTTTGGTGTATGATAATACAGAGGCTATGGCACATGCAGCTATTTTAGAGGAGTTGCGTGTGTAAGTTAATAAGATTTTACAAAGCTGCTGGAGAAGCCCAAGGGACAGATCATACAAGGATAAAGAAGTTCAGATGTTCTGTTTGCACTAGTTCTACTCCCTTTTACATTCTTCGAATGTGTTTGACTGGGACATGCAGAAACCTGATTCTGGACATTAGAGACAGCCCAAACAGCAAAATCATAAGCTTATCTCCTAACCATGGGCATAGTTGAGAAATGCAAAAGACCTTACGGGTGATGGTAATTTCCCCTAACTTTGGACTTTGATACCTACCTCCAAGTAACTCTTCTGTAGATAGTGGAATAGGCACTCTTAAGAGTGTGATTTATTTGACCTCTTTTATGTTTCTCTGAGATTAAATGTGCCTTCATCTCTCCATTAATTACAGAGGAAGTTTTGATGGGTAATGCAAATGTAAATGTCTACACTGTAGATTAAATTGTTGATGAAAATGTGTTAGTTCCATATAAAAAAAGAAAAATATTCAGTCTTTGCAAATCATCTTCATTCTTGCTTAATTTTGAAATAGTCAAATAAATGTTTATCTGTGCTGTCTGTCTGTAGTAGCAAACTTGTGAGCAGAGTTGGTCCAGTGAGATGCTGAACATCATGTCTGCTATAGTAATATTGAAATTAGCACTGCAAAGGATGCTTAGTATTTCACAAAACCACAGCTTTCTAATCCTAAATGTCAAGTCCTTTTGAAGGAAGTTCATTCTGGCTTCCTTCTTCTCTGATAAAAACTTTTCTTTTTGTTCCTGATACTGCAGTACTGGCTCGTATTAAGAATGAACTACAAAAGTACCACCAAGAAAATCATGGTCTTATTAAAATTGTGAGGGATTCATTGAATGAATATGAATCCAAAATCACTGACCTTCAAGAAGCTCTGAATGAGGCAACGGGACAAATCAAGCAGGCTGAAAACTTAAACAGAGATAATGGAGTTCTGTTGGAAGACATTAAGGTAATGTCAGGGGTCAGGAGAAGAAGGTTAAACCTCAGGAGATAAGTGCGTTTGATTGCTGCTTTTGACCTTGCAAAGCCAAGTAGCACTAATTTTTTAGACTTCCTCCAAGGTCTCTTTCAATCTTTTGACGTATGTATGGACAGGTATAAATGCAGTCTGCTCCCACTGGTGACCTCTTTATCTGACCAGGACAACATGACCAAGATATAGCTCTGATGAGAGTGGGGAAGGAGAGTCCCTGCATAGCCCTTCTCTTCACCTGCTGCTAGCCTTTTTGTTTCCTAGTGTAGATCAAATCCCTGATGCCGATGTACTTTTTTGTACTAAGTTCTTTCAAGTGTTTATTGATTTCATCTTTCATGGCTCTCAAAGCCAATGTTCGATACTATTAAATTATTTGGGGTTAATATTCTGCAGAACTGCATATGAGGTCTCATCAGACAGGTGACAAGAAACAGCTGTCATTCCTGAGCAGTGCTTGATTTTTAGAGCTGGTGAAATAGTACAAGAACTAAGGGTGTGCTGCAGGACCCAGACTTCTAAATTAATTGTAGTTTTTCCGAAATATAACACTGTTTTGGCACACTCATGTCCATCCAGCTTGCTAACACTGCTTGAACAAAACTATATTCAACTGTCCCTTTCAGTACTTAATTGTACTTTTATGTGCATGAACTGCACAATATGTGTGCCATGTAAGTATGCAGTGTTAAAAGACGGATGCATGTGTACAAGATGTAAATCTCCTGGGACACTTCTCGGGTTTGACACATCACAGTGAAAAAACCCCAGCTAAATGGAGCAGCGCATCCTTGCTTGCAACACCATTTGTCTGGCTGTGTACGTGTTGTGCCATTACCCTAGAGTCACACTGTGGATTGTCATAGGGCTGCTCTAGACCAGGGTGCTTCATTCTCCTCAGAGTGTTCAAGAAGACAAGGTGGGGAGGTTTCAGACCTCCTTTCTGGTAAGATCCCCAGATGAAGGGATAGTGTTATCATTTTATTTCTGCCTTTGAGAGAATGGAAAATATCAGGGTAGTCACCAGGGAGCTGTTTTTAAAGTTTCCAGGGTTGAAGCTTTCAGGTTTGAGAGATCAGATGGTCTTAGATGGTCTGTCCTGACAATTCATCTCAGCTGACCTGTACGACTGTTACTTGGAGAGCTAATAACTGAACTGCCGTAGCCTGCTGCCTAGCTGTATGCTGTACTACTGCAGACTCCTGGGTTTTCTCTCTCTTGTAGTCAGTAGGATAGCAGTAGTCCCTAAACAGTATGGGCATCTATTTAACACAGTGGTAGTACCTTTGGTAAATCCTACTGCAAACTGGGTTAGGTAGATATGGTTTTCCCTGCCTCTCATTTTTAACCCAATCTCATGTTATTCAACCTTTCATTTTTCCTCAGAAACGGATTGAGGAGACAAACATACAACAGAATGGTATCTTGGATGTTTTGAGCTCTGCCCGATCTTCCCTGACACAAGCTAACAGTGTACTTGGATTATTGCAACAGAGCAAAGAGGTATAGTTAACCTTCTTAAGTTAAGGTTAGAACCCCCAATACATTGCTGTCACTGTAGTGGGTGGCATAGCTCAGTGGCTAGGACACAAAAAGTGAAGGAACTCACAGCCCTTCCTGGGGACAAGAGGAGCTTGCCGGCACAGACTTCCATAAGAGAAACTTGTTGGGGCTTGTGATGTGTCTGAGGAAATCACTGAGCTGCATGTTTCAGAGAATTTGGGAGAGTATCTGTGAGACATAAGTGATTGTGCTAGTCTTCTGTTTCATTCTGGGCAACTGCTTTTAGCCTCTGCCAGAGACAGGGTACTGGGCTATAGAAGGGTCTTTGTTCAGACTCAGTTTTTACATATTGGGTGTGTGTATATATATAAGCATAATGTAGTGACTAGCCATGTTTCCAGTAACCTGCAGAGGAAGTTGGAAGGGAATGGTTTTCTCCTTGGTATCCTCAGGTGCAAGGTATATGTAACACTGAAGGAGACAAGAACAAAATCAGACATGTATGAATACAAATAAAATTTTATCTTTATAAACATGTAGGAATATGAAAGCCTGGCTGCTCAGCTGGATGGAGCAAGGAAGGATATGAATGAAAAGCTGACAAATCACTCCTTATCAGCAAGCAAAGAACCGTTGGTGGTGAGGGCTGAGGAACATGCCAAATCTTTGCAAGACTTGGCAAAACAACTGGAAGAGTATGTTGTCATTCCTGTAAATGAGCAATTTTTGTACATAACATCCATGGCTGGAATACTATATCTGTAACTTCACTTGCTTTAATGATGTTTGCAAAGTTAGGAAGAAATTCAGTTTGTCTTTTTCTGCTTCTTCATGATGTAGAGAGGTTTTCCTTTCTTTTTCCCCTACATAACACGTCTTCCTGTATTTTTCCTGTTTACTTTTTCCCCGCAGAAGTAGGGACTCACATAATACAGTTTTGTATTACTCACTGCACTACACTTCTTTACCTCCTTACTAACAAGAGAAAATTATCAGGTACAGACTGGGGAGATGTTTAGAATATCTTTTTTGTAGTTTTATTTCCTGTACTCATATTCAGAGATGCTTTTATGATGTCAATGAATTGGAGCAAATAATTAGAAGAAATGCTGTCTTGGCAGTCTTCAGGCACTCCTCTTTAGCATTAGTGAGGAAAAGACTTCCTATAGCTTTCTCATCCTTCAAGGAATCTTCTAGAAAGGCAAAAATATTATAAACTTGATTTGAATCAAATGTTTCCCTTTCCATTAATTGTACTTTACCTTGTAATTATGAGTGAGGTTTTGGAGTCCTTCTATGGTATATCAGAACAAAATGCAGAAAGTGAAATCCTGATTATTTTTTTTTCCCATGCAAATTGTTTGCATTTCATCATTAAACCAACTAGGAACTCTCAGAAAGTTAAATTCCAAAACAGCTAATTCAATTCAGCTGGAAAATTCTCGGTTAAAATTTTTTTTCGTTAATTCTTTGTTAGTTTTCAGTGTGATTTTTTTTCAATAAAGAAGACACTGTTCTCACAAATACAGAGCAGGTAATACGGGGCAGTTGCATAGCTCACGAGGAATGGATCCAAGAGATTTTCATCTGTTGTTTCTGATGCCAGGGCTGCTGCTCTGCTTCTTAGGGAAAACACAGGAGGTATTGTAGTTGCTCCATGTTGTGCTCCATCTGCTGCTTCAGTAGGATGCTGCACCAGCCAGAGATGATCTGGAAGCTACAGTTCTCTGAACTCCTCTGAACTGAAGCGTATGTGAGGGGCTGTGATGGTGATGGCTTGTTGATCTCGTGCCTTGGTGAATTCTCACGATCTTAGTCATTCAAAGACTGCTTTGGAGGCCCACAGTTGTGCTTTTCCACACAACTGAACTTATCCCATCTTTTAAAGAATCTTTCCATGCTGGTCTGCCTCCAAGTTTGATATTTTTGCAGAATGACATTACAGATCAAATGGAAAAACATTTTCTGCCTTAAATACTGAGTTCAGGTGGATTCAGAATACTTCTCAAAGTCCACAATCTTTGCAGAAGGCTGCATTTTCCACCATGTTTTCCACAGAATAAAGAACAGTGCCAGGAAGGACGAGTTGGTAGGCTGTGCTGTGGAAGCGTCTACTGCCTATGACAATATTATTAATGCCATCAAAGTGGCAGAGGAAGCAGCCAACAAAGCTGGGAATGCAGCTGACTTAGCTTTATCGGTAAGTACCTGTAAGTGGCCAAATGATGGTAAACTTGTTACCACTAGACTTTTTTTTTTTTTTTTAAACTCTTAGAGAGGTGCTAAAACATGACCTGTGCGTCCTGGCATGCCTTATTTGTCTGTGGCCATTCTATGAGCTGCTGTTCTGCATGTTCATGAACTAGTCTTGGTTCAGCACTAAACAGGCTAGTTAACTGCCTTTCTGAAGAGGCTGTCCATATGAACGTTAACTGTTCCTTTCAGTGCAAAGTAAAGGGATCTGCATAAGGCAAGCCTGGTCATCACTGAAGGTGATTGCATGTATTCTCTTTTACGTTGCACTAGTAATATCCACAAGCACTTCATCAGAGGAGTAGTATCTAACAGCTGTGTAATTTCTTCCAAATGCCCCCAAATCTATCAGAAATTTGCTAAAGACCAAGGCTGTATTAGTCTTGATAATTGTTATTTAAAATGGTGTTCTTCAAATGAAATCTGTGCCTTTGATAGTTGTTTTTTTAAACTTTTTTTTACTCTTTAAATTTTAGTGTAATTGTTAAAGCAGTCTTACAGTACCGTGCTTTTATTACCAGACTGTGAAGAGAGAAGACCTATCAGGAAAAGCTGCAAAGTTAAAAACAGAGAGCAGCACACTTTTGGGTCAAGCACAGGAGACTGAAAGGACATTGCAAGGTACCGGGAAAGAAACTGATAATTGAAATGTTGGCACAGTGTGACAAGCTTTCATTGAACCTGAATTTTCACAGTTCAGCAAAACTCTGCAGCACATGTTTAGCCAGAAACGGCTGGTTCTGTTACAATGGGCCATGTTGTGATGGTGATTTTCAATGGCAAAAGGACGAGAAAGTGAATTTCCTACCTCCGCTATGCTGTACACCTTTGCAGTACTCCTGTCCAGCAAGTCCTTAGCCTTGAACTTGCTTTGTAGTGCAAATGCTCATTCAATGCTCAGTGGCAACACAAGCTGTGTGAGGGTGCAGACTGGTGCTGCCACAGCACCTGTCCGACAGTGAGATGGTAGTCCAGTTTAAAATTCACACAGGGCATTCACTGTTTTGCAGCTATTGGTCCAACCCTTGAAGACATAAAGCAAAGACAAGATGTTGCTAATGGAAGGAAGAATTCACTACAAATTGATCTTGTCACTCTTCAAAATAACCTCAGTGGGATAAACAGAGGTGAGTTACTGATCGCTTCTGGTTTGCCTCTTCCATCTAATACTATAAGAATCTGCACATGCATTTGTGTGTGTTTCAGATGACATTGACAGCATTATCACCAGTGCAAAGAGCATGGTAAAAAGTGCTGAGGATGTCACGACTAATGTATTGGATGAACTGCTCCCAATTCAAGTAGATGTGGAAAAAATGAAGAGTACCTATGGAAGCACACAGAGTGCTGGCTTCAGTAAAGCACTGATGGAGGCAAACGATTCAGGTATTTCAGGCGCTATCTGAGAGCCGCCAAGTCACTGTTAGGTGAACATGGTCAGTTTTGCAGCAGAGGTTTTAGTCATCCAAAAGTCAGACATCTATCCTAAGCCAGCATTCTGAGTGTCCTTTATTGTCAGGGGAAAGGGGCAGGTACTGCAGAAGGTGATTCAGACCATCCTGTGATATGCGTTAAAAGCTGATGCCACACCCAGTTTCTAAAGGCTTGGAGGCCAGTGACTAGCGGGGTACCAGGTTCAGTGCGTATTTGAAAGAGCTGATTCTGCCTGCTTCCATGAATACCTTTGGCAACAGATTCCAACTTCTGTAAAAACTGCTAGTTTTAGTGAGTGCTTTCTAGTAGTGTAGGACTGATAAAAACAGTTCTGTCATACCCTACTCGTTGCTTTTCTGATAATGGTGTAGTGATATCATAATTCTGCATCCATTTTCCTCCTCCTTTCTATCATCAATGATTTTTTCTTCTGTTGCAGTAAAAAAATTGACAAACAAACTTCCAGATCTGTTTAGCAAGATCCAGAGTATCAACCAACAGCTGATGCCAATAAGCAACATCTCTGAGAACGTAAATCGCATAAGAGAGCTGATACAGCAGGCAAGAGATGCCGCAAATAAGGTCTGTCCTGAACATTGCAATTATGTTTGACCTCAGTGGTTTGGACAGAGCAGTACTTTTGTTCCTCTTTCTCTTTCTAAATCATTTTGTTAAAATGTATATGGAAGACCAGACATCAATTTATTTCAACAGCACCACCCAGCAATTAAAGTACCTGTGATGATGGGAAACATAATAATTTGTACATAAAGATGAGTGGATGCTGTAGCATCCTTTTGGTAGGGCATCTCTGGAACATACAGTTGTACAATAGCTTGTTTCCTTCCAAGTTATGTTGTGGTGGCTTTGGCAGTAGGGGTAGAGTCAGCTCTGCAGCTTAGAGGCTGTCACTGCCAAAAAAGAAGTTGTGTAGCCCTACGCTTTCACATCTCCAGCTGCTCAACCATTTTAGGAGATGGTTACTGCCATCTTCTTATTAGAATGCCCTTTCTCTATTTAAGCAACTACTATAGTTGCTCAAGGGCTAGCATGGCCTCAGGACCCGGAGAAGCATCCCTGACATCACCCCAGATAACCTACAGCTACACTGAATAAGAAGAATCTGTGACCATGGCATAAACAGCTGTAATGGGAGTTATCTTCATTAAAATCAGAGATGCATTATAATTTCCAGCATGCAGTCAAGCAGAGCTTAGTGAAGCATCAGTATCTGTGTGTAGACATCTAAATAATTCATAGGCTTGCTCTTTAGAGCTGCAGTGCACATCCTTCTCACATCCATGTATCGAAAGCAACAATTACTTGACAAAGGCGAGGTAAAGGGTTGATTAATTGATGTCTGGAGTAAAAAAAGCACAGAATATTGTATTATCCAGTCTGTTTCCTAAGGATGTTGTTTGGTAGGATCTGGGTCCAAATCTGTAGTAAGAGATGGCCATAACATGACTAGGATATGCAATAGGTTTGCAATTAAACACAACAGTGAAGTAAGTAGGAGTAGTAGCGACAGATAACTATAATGTACTGACTTTTGGTTTTATTAACAGGTTGCTATTCCTATGAGGTTTAATGGCAGCTCTGGTGTAGAGGTTCGACCTCCAAGCAACCTTGAAGATCTGAAAGGCTATACTTCACTTTCTTTCTTTCTCCAAAGACCCCAGACAAGATTAGACATCCCCCAGAGGGCATCAAATAAGTTTGTACTGTACCTCGGTAATAAAGATGTAGGTATATTTTGAGATTTAATCTGATTTTTGGAACAGATGAGAGATGATGTATTTTGACTGAAGTTTATAGCAACAGTTGTGCCATATCTTTGTAATCGTTATTACATGGCATAAGTATGAAGAACAGTTGTGAAGAACAGTTCATTCCTCCACTAGCAAAGTAACCTGTTGGGTGACTGACTGCTTTGCCCTTTGATGCTGCTGTGTTTTGCTCCTTTTGAAGTATATTCTCAGTCATAGATAGCATCATACAGTCAGAAGTGTCAGGCTCTGCATCAGTCAGCACAAACAGCCCAACTCCTGCCTCAAAGCTTTGACTCTTTTCACAGTATGTCACTATGAGTTTCTCTGTTGGTTAAAAAAAAGGTGATTATTTCAGTTTTAAAATTCAGTCCCTAATTTCCTTCTCTTCTGAATATGCAGAATAGTACATACCTGCTTGTGCATTCAGGCTTGCTCAAGCACCATCAAACATCTTAAAAATTCACTGCAGGTAGTTCCTAAGTGTGTATTTTTAAGTCTTGTTGTCTGACAGCAGCTGTATCTGTACTCAGTCCTGTGCATACACAGAAAGCTGTTTAAAGGCAGTTGTTCTTCACTGGATTTCGCTTTTTTATTCTGTGAATACCTGACCAGGATATCTGTTGACAGCATTTTAATTGTTACTTCTGAAATATGGTATGATGGAGAAATAAATTGTGAACTGTTTGGGGAACTGTTGTTATTCCAAACATCTTTTTTATTTCAAAGACAGTGAGTCTGATTTTTAGTAAAGGTGTCATGTTTTCATGCCTTTAGCTAGGAGATGTCACAAATGTGAAAATCATTTTAGCTGCTCTTTTTATAAAAATAAAGTCACAAATAACTTTTCAGTTAATTTGTAACTATATTCACTGAATCAGTGCCATTTACAAGACTGCAGTTTTTTCTTCCCCAAACTGATAAACTTGATAACAATTCTCATCATTAGGTGGGTGGATTTCTTATGACTCATGCACTGTATGACGGTGTCTCTGAGAAAGTGCTGCTGTATTTTACCTTCATTAACATTAATAATTTATTAATTATTATTTGCTTTGCTTTTCTTAGGCTTCCAAGGACTATATTGGTATGGCTGTGAAAGATGGTCGTCTCACTTGTGTCTATAACCTGGGAGATGGTGATGAAGAAATAGATGTGCAGCCATTTGTGACTCAAAGCGAAACTGAGGAAGCTGTTATGGATCAAGTTAAGTTAGAAAGGTATAAGATCCACAGTGCTCAGCAGTCTTTTCCAAAACCTGTTAAGGACATCCTCTATTATTGTGATGTGATATTTTGTCTGTTTGTTTTGGTTTTAGGATTTACCAGTATGTAAAGTTGAATTACATCAAAGCAGCGACATCAACTTCTCCAGAGTATGAAAGCCCTTTGACTGCAAGCAGTGGAGACAGTGACATTCTCCTAAATCTTGATCCCAGCACTGTAGTCTTTTATGTTGGAGGATACCCACCAGATTTTAGGGTATGGAGTTGCTTAGTCTTTTAAAGAGATTTCCATTAAATCATTCTGTTGTTCTTACAAGTAAAGATGGGATCTAGCAGTCTTTCAAAGGCTGTGTAAAGATTTATCCATGCCGCTAGGAATGAACAGGATGCGAGGAGATGCTGCTTTCTGCAGAAGCTGCCTGGCTTGTAGCATGCTAGAACTCAAAGAAGGGAGCATGACGGTATTTCATCTGCTGAGGACAGCGTGAAACCTGTCCAGCTCTGCTAAGTGCAATCCACGCATATGACACCACTTTAAATTGTGCTGCAGTACTGCTGGGGGTGGTATCAGATGGTTTGGATATTATTTACAAAGATACAATAATTTTATGATATGTAGAATGTCATATTCTCTGTCTTATTAATATTTGCAATGTCTTAGCAGCTACGTGTCAGTGTAAAATTCTGTCAGCTGGTGTTAATGGAATGTTTTCAATGACATTATTTTGTAGCCTCCATCTAAGCTAGACTATCCTTATTATGAAGGATGCATTGAATTAGATAACCTAAACGAGCGTATCATCAGCCTTTACAACTTCAAGAGGACATTTAATCTCAATACCACTGAAGTGCAACCGTGCAGAAGGTATGATATAAACACTGAAGTGTTTCTCAGCTCTGTGATTTTATCATTATGAATTCTTGTCTTTTTACATCCAGAAAAATAACCACTCTGATTAAACTGACCATTTTTTTCTTCCTCTTGGTCATTACTATATTTCTTAGAGAAAAATTATCAGTGTTGGCATGATTCACATCTATGGCAATCTCAGTCCACTGACCAACAATTTAAATGTTATAATGCCCAGACACAATTAACGGACTGATGTATTCAGTTCCTTTATAACGTAAATATTACATTAAGTGCAAGAAAGTCAGTCACTAATGATTTCCTCTCTAAAGACTATATGTGAATCCAACAGAAGCCAGTGAAAGGTTTGCTCTTTACTTGGAGTAGATCAAAATTTGGCCATATTCATGGCCTTGTACCAAATGCTTTAACTTAAGCTTTTTAAAAATTACAATGACAGTAATTCCACACGGTAATAGTTTTTGCTCTCATATATTCACATCTGTGACATTGAATTATTACAGGTATAAAGAAGAGACTGACCAAAGCTATTTTGAAGGCACTGGTTATGCCAGTGTCACACTGAAAGAACCAAACACCCACAGCCGAGTACGCTACGAGCAGACAATTGAGACCACTGCAGATGAAGGCATTGTGTTTTTTGCTGCAAATGGGGTAATTCTTGGAATATTTCTGTCTGTCTAGTGGTCCAAAAACATTTTTAAAAACTTCCCTCAACATGTTAGATTTAGTAATAACTGTAAGGAAATTTCTTGAAAATGTTGGGTTTCTCTGTTACGCAGATTAGTAGATTCTGCTGTATGTTTAGTGTCACATGGTTTAGTATTAGGTAGTCCTGCAAGGAGCAGAGATCCAAGGAGCAATGATCCTTAGGGATCCCTTCCAGCTGGAGATATTCTATGATTCTATAATGGCTGCTGAATACTCACTTTGTCAAGGATAAGAAAAAAAATCTTTCAAAGTAGCTCCTCCATTAGGCCATGCAGAGAATTCAGAACTGGGAGCGGACAGGGAGGATATAATTAGAATTGAACAAATTTTGAAATACTGAAATCCTCCAAAAGTGGAAGTGACTCTTCCCAAATCTAGATATGGGTAGTAGCAGAGTAAGGAAGAACTTAAGAAGTGACATGGTGACTTACAGCTGTAAAGATGCTCAAAACAGCAGTGATGCTACTTATCTAATGATATGGATAGGCATATTTGCAATCACTGTGACATGTTTCAGATAATTTCACAATGCTTTAAGAAGTCAGTAGACAGAAGTCAGGACAAAAAGTCCTCTAAATATTTGGATAACTCATCTGGAGCTGATACCAGAACTGTTTATAGCAGTGTAAAGTAATTATGGTTGATTAATTAGTTTTAGTCTGCTTTGTGTTATCTTTTCCCCCAAAAGCTTTATTAAAGCAATTAGATAGCTTTATTAAAATTATTCGCATGATGGTGAAATATGTGAAATGTTGGCAGTTTAATTGTGGTGTTTGTTTGGTTTTTTTTACTGCAGGATCAGTTCATCAGTGTGCTCATTAAAGATGGTCATACAGTGTTTAGATACAAAGTTGGCTCTGAGCCTCCAAGAGAAATTGAAACCAATGCAACAGTAAATGATGGAACATATAAACAAGTATGTCATTTTAAACAATCAAGCGATTGCTATTTGTCAAAATACACATTAGCTGAAACTAGACATCTTGTTGTAAAGTTTAGTTGTGAAGTTTTGCTTTTGTGTTTAGGGAATCAACCTGCTGGGGATTAGTTTAGACATGTGAAAATTAATTTTTCTGCTGTTGTGCTTTCCTGTGAATGTTTAGTTTTAACAGAAAAGCCACCAAAGAAAAAATCTCTTTGACAGAGCATTGCATTATTTTGAGAGCTGTGTACATTGCTATTATTATCATAACTTTAATGCTTACATTAGTATTTTCACCACCAGGGTTTATATCTTCTCCTTACAGAGATTTTTTGTAGTCTTTTTGTTGTTGTTTGTCTACTTAGCTTCAGTCTGGCTGTTTTGTAGTGCTATTATAGTGAAATCATAAGACACTGTTAAAACCTTTGATTTCCGTGTTGATTGATTCTCCCTTTTCCCCTTGCTGCATCTCCAGTTAAATAGCATAGGTCGCAGGGTCTGCTGAAACGAGTCTTTATGCCATACTGAGTCAAGTTACTCCAGCCATGAAAAGGCTGATCTAGTCTTTGTATCAGGCAGCAGCTCCAGAATCCTCAACTGCAAATAGAAGGCAATATCTGAATCTTAGGTGAGGTGTATTTTTAGAGCAATCTTCCTGAGGAAAATAAAACCTTACCTTGTATTTGGGTAGTAGAGCATTTTCCTTAGGCATTTGCTTTGAATAAATGCCCAGATTTTGCAAAGTAACTTTGAACTACTGCAGTTATTCTGAATATAAGGCCTGGTAAACAAGTGGAAGGGGGAAAAAACCCACCCTTCTGTTCCCCTCTGTGGAATTGCTTTTAATCTGCTAAATGATTTTTGTTTCTGCTGAGTGAAGTAATTCTCCAATTCATTATTCACCTATTTCAGATTCATTTGGTGCTTGCCCGAAGCAGGAATACTGTTCATGTCAGTCCTGATATTAAAGCCAACATAAATGTCTTCCTTTTCACTAAGTACTATCTAGGTGGAATTCCACCTTCTCTACGGGAACGGTGAGTAACTCTAAAAAGACTGTAATGCACAGGTTTTGTGTGAAACTCCGTCTAGACTCTTTCTTGAACCTATTTTTTTCACGCTCTGTGTCAGGTACCTTAGGAGATATGAAAATAACCAGTGCGTAACACATGATCACGATATGTGATATTTGGCTAACGGTGGGATCTTTGCTGGGGTGTATCCTGAAGATTGGGTTTGATCAGCGTGAAGAACAAGATTGTTCTTGTTCCATTTTTCTATTTCTTATATTGTCAGCATTTACAGGATACTGTACTGATGTGTGTTTTGAAATACCAGGCTACTGAACTCTTTTCCCTTCCAATCCATGAAACCAGCTTTAACATAACCACACCTTCATTCCGGGGCTGCATGAAGAATGTGAAAAACCCCAACACTGCATCTGTTATTTTTGATGAGACTGTTGGTGTCAGCAAGAAATGTTCAGATGACTGGAAGGTAAGTAATAAAGTTCCTTACGAACTTTTTCTGGAGGTCACAGGATCTGGTTTGTCTATAAATCCTGAATCATTATGTTGTACTTAGATCAAGAATTATATTTGGCTAACATGATGGTAATAAAAGAACCTGGGCTCAGCATTGAAGATAGGGAAGAAAGGAGACTCCACCCCTCCTGTGCTAGCTTGCTCAGTACATAGTCCACCTTCTTAATCAATACCGTGTTTAATTAAGAGTTTGTATTTACCAGGTAAACTTGTTGGCTACTAGTCGCTGTTACTGATTAGGTCAGAATACTCTTAGGTCAGATCTTTCCTCTCGCCAAGGTGCTTATGTTTCCTAACTAAATGCTGACCCCTTTTCTTGAAAGAGCTAATCAGACTCTACCTCTGCTGAAGTTTCTCATTGTAATGCTACTCCTCCACTCATCTGATGGTCTTGTAATTATTTTCTGTGCACCCTTGAGTTTTGCCATGTTCTTTTTAAAACAGGACAATGTGATGTTTCAGTGTTGGCTTAACCAATGCTACATGGAGATGAAAACTACCCTTCTGCTTCTACTTACTGCTACTTACATGGTGCATGATTCGATTTGTCCTTCTTATTATGGCTTTGCACTGGAAGTTTGTGCTCCTTTGCTTTCCCTTTGTGGCATCTAAAACTTTCACAGATCAATTTCTTTGCAGTTCATTTCCCTGTGCAGAGGGTGTGATCTTCATTCTCTGTATCTGTATGACTTCTCATGTATGAAAACATGTTTTGTTCAAAAAAACCAGGTGTATTCTGTCCTATGACTCACAGAGTGTCAGTTATGTAGCTCACCTGAACAGGTCCATAATTAAGACGTATTCCTTCAGCTGCTTACTTTTGTGTCCCCAGATGTGAAAACTTCCAAAGCCCATCATGTCAATGCACAGAGCAGCTGGAGAAAAATGGCTCATTATACTTAGCGAGCCTCATCTCGCTTTAGAGTTTCTCAGATCATGGTTAACGCTTGTGAAACCAATTCAGTCAGTCTGTTCTGTACTGATAACTGTACTTGCACTTTGCCTATTTTTGGCTGGAGTTGGTCACAATTATGCTGAGTAGGTCAGTTGTTGTCCTGTGTTGCCATTTCTTCTTATTAAGATGAAAATTACTGAAAGTGTTATTATTTCTCTTTCAGCTCATCAGATCTGCAGCTTTCTCAAGGAAGGGAACACTGAGCCTAAGTGCAGCAGGTTTCCCATTTCCCAAGGATTTCCAAGTTGGCTTTGGCTTTCAGACCATCTCATCAGCTGGAACACTCTTAAATTACAATTTATGGGTATGAAACATGGTCAACTTAGAATGTGTGATTGGGTTTATTTCTGGATCAGTCATGTCTGTCTGTCACTCCGGCATCAGTTTGTCTCATAAGTTCCATGTAGATTCCTGTATTTTAAGGCAAGAAATGCCTATTACAATAATCTTTTGAGCATGGCATCTTGCATGTCATAGGCCAGAGAAACTCATCCTGAGAATTTCTGCACTGAAACAAAAAGCAGTTTGACAAGTAACTCAACTTTGAACTCCAGAGTTCTGTGGAGTAGCTCATGCACCATAACACCACCATCGCAGTAAGATAACTGTTGCCTAATACAGTTGGCTGGAAATATGCTCAGGAAAAACTGGCATTCTGCCTACGCAGAAATGCTACTGTGATCAAACATGCAGAGGAAAGGGTTGGATTTTGGCAATGTTCCCTCAGAAAGCAGGGAGGGTGAAGCAGAACCCCATTCTTGCTGGCTAGAGGAGTTGAGGAGTGAGTGCACACCAGCCATTTGAGAAGTGGACAGCGGACTCCTCTGCTTTTTGTAAAAGTCATCTAAACAAATTTTAAATAACTGTTTGATATTCAGAGTGCAGAGGTATTTTAAAACAGGAACTATGCTAATCGTGCAGAACTGGGTGTACTATCTGGTTCTGGATGACTACGAAATGCAATTTTAGAGAAAGAAATTTTCTTTCCCACAAGAGACCACTGAGAACTGTATTAATGACAATATTAAGTAGAACTAAAGGCACTTGCATTTACCTGATCATTTTATGGGACTCTTTTATAGCCTAATATCCTTACCATCTTTCTGGAACCTGGCTTTATAATTGCAAAGATGGGAGAGAAGGAAATCAGACTGGAAAAGAAATATGAAGATGGGTCAATGCATTATGTGACAGTATTAAAAACAGAGAATAAGTGAGTCCAGTTCTTTATCTGATTCTTTTTTGTTGTGGTTGGAAAAGGGAGGTTATAATTTTGTGTGATTTTCTCCTTGGGTACACAGCTAAAAATGGCCTCTACTAGCAAAGGACGCGGAACTAATGAAGCAGAAGAAGATATTTAGTCTCTGTGATTTTTAGTCCCTGTGATGGTTCAGCTGTACATCACTATGCCTGTTTTTTATAGATTGTGTGTTTTGACTGCTTGTCAAGCTGGAGCTTCAGTGCCCCTTCTCATAGCCTTTACGTATGTCAATGGAAGTTAGAAATCTATCGAACGTAGGTGGTTAAAGGCCCATTTAAGAAGCTAATGTTGTTTTCAGCAATGATCTCTTATGTAGATATCAGAAGAGACAATTAACTGTTAAGCTCCTAAATAATTTCTATGGAACACACAAAATGACTGAAGTGTTAAAGTGGAAAGTTTTGAATGATTTACTATAACTTTGGGTAATTATACCTTAATATTACCTGTGCTAGCTGTTGCCAATATGTCAAGTGCACCTTGGACACAAAGGATGAAATCCTGTCCCATAATGATGAATTTCAGTTGGACCAAGATTTCACTACAGAACTGAAGTACTAACTTCAACTCTTGTTCGTTATTTACTACCAAAAGGCAGAGCAGTTTCATAGCAGTCAATAAGCACACAGTGGACAAATCCCAGAAGTAAGCTAATGAAGATCTTGCATAATTACAATACGACAAGAAAGCACATCTGTCAAATGGTTCCTTTTTTGATGTATATATTTAATAAGTTCATAACTATTTCATACCTATTTTTATTTACTTTGTTTCAGAGTATATCTGCTGGTTGATGATGAATCAGAATCAGCATCAGTTGATTCTCCAAGAGCAAGGGCATTAATTGAACCTATAAAATTTGGTGGAGATGATTTTGAAGGTTGCATCTCAAACATCTTTATAAAAAGGTAGCTGATTAGAAGAATTTTAGTTTAATGCATTTTGGCCTGTTTTCCTTCTTTAATCATATTAAAATCACTTTTTTGCTGAATTGCTTTTCTATAGCTGTGAAGCCTTCATAAATGCATAACAGTGCTGCCCCAAAATATTCTTTTATTCAGGCAGATTATACACGGTATCAAGTTGTAAGTAAATCTGCTGCTCAGATGTAATGGAATTTTAGTCTGAATCATACCTGTTCAGCAGTCCTTGCATCAAAGAATGAACTCAGCATCATGAATTGGAAGTGTCCCAACAAGGCATCAAAAAAAAAAAAAAAATCTTCTAGATTGTATCATTAGAGCTACACAGGGAGCCAGGTAGTGAAACGAACAAAGCCTATCAACAGAACCAAACCAGTTCCACAAACAAATGAGGGCAGATGTACAGAAATCATGTGCCTGATTTATGTTGCCTCTTTTTTCATGTGTGTTTGTTTGGTTAATAGAAACATCTTACAGGTAAAATTTAGGAGAAAAACTATGTGCAAATACATTCTTTCAAAAAAAGGATCTCTTGATTCTCAAGTGATATTGCAGAGGGGCTTTGGTTTAGCTAAGTTTCGATGAATATTAATACACATGTGTAGAGTTTACAATATCTAGTGTATTTGATTTGATTATCAAAGAATCACAGAATGGTTTGGGTTGTAAGAGACCTTTAAAGATCATCTAGCCACCCCTGCTGCCACAGGCAGGGACGCCTTCTATTAGATGAGGTTGCTGAAATTATATCTTAATTTACAGCACTGCAAGACAATGAAGTAACCTTTGTAACTTGTAAAATGGCTTTTAATACAAAAATAAGTGGAGAATTAACATTGTAGTAGCTTGATTGAGTGAATGGAGAACTGGAGCTGAAGAAGTTAAGATTCTGCTCCGAACTGTACCACTCTTCTCGTAGAAAACCAGGCACAAGGAGCTTCTTTGCTTTCTCTAGCTGTAAAGTGTTTTGTGATTTACCGATTAGAGATGCTGTGTACAACTTACAAAATAGTAGCGTTATTTAATATTACTCTTTATACACACAGGAAATTGGTTGTGACAGTCTTTCTGATAATCTGCCTGTAATACTAAAGCTACATATTAAGTTGTGATGGGTATTGCCCCTTGACAAATCTCATTAGAACATTTTATTTAAGGAGAATCATTGAGTTAACAGGACCTGGAGTTGCATTTTCTCTTGGTCTGCCACTGGTTATGCATAATTAATCAGGAAAGTTTTGTAGTCTGATCCAGAATTCTTATTCAATCAAAGGCTACTGTCTTTTTTTTTTCCCTTTTTTTTCAATGGTAATGTTTGTGTTTGAATAGATAGGTTTTAGCAAAAAATACTTTGTTTAGAATAGACAAAAATATAACATCAGAGTTCTTCCATAGCCAAAAAGAAGTGGGCAGAACCAGGACAAATATGAATACTTTTAAAATTTTTTATTGAAAAATTAAAATTGGTACTTTAATATCAGGTCATAGGGAAACCTGTTTTGTACAGAACACTGTTTCGCAATATGTTGTTGATGACACTAAAGAAAAGGCATGCTGTGTCACAGCACTTCTGCTTTCATCACTCTAGGACAGATCAGCTCCCCGAGGTTCAAAATCTTATTAATTATACTGCAAAGACTGGTGTATCCCTCGGAGCTTGCCGTAAATATGAGAACTTCGAGCCAATGCTGCTGAAGGAATTTAGAAGTCCTTTCAAGTTTAAGATGCTCAAGGTACACTCATTTTTACTCCATGTAAAATTTTTCACTCCACGATGATGCCAAGGCTTTGTCTGCACAACTGTGGTTTGTAGATTCAGATGTTCCTATTTTCCTTCCATCTCACATTTGAAGCAAATAATTTCTGTGTTGAAGTTCCATGCTAAACCCACACCTGTCCAGAATGACAAAAGCTTCTCTGTCGTTTAGAGAAGGCTGTTGACTGCCTCAGGTTGGATCTCTTAAACGTGTAGATTTAAGTATGTTTTTCTCATGTGGATGCATACTAAATGTTTTGGTTCTGTCTTACAGGTACCGAATGAAAAATACCTTGATTATCTGAAAGCTGCTAATGTACAAAACCACACTTTACCGACTCAGTTAAACGTCAGCAGTGAAGCATATCTACTTGGAAACATCCCCAACAGTTTCATATCCTACATGTTTTCTCCACTAGCATCTACAGACAGGTAATATAAATGTTCTCTGTTCTCCTTATACTTGAATTGTCAAAGCTGCTTGAATCTTGGGGTGCTAAGAGTTAGGATTTTCCTCTTGCTTATGTCTGGAGGCATAACAGAAGAGTGGTTCTAAAGGTTCAGCCATTTTTTTTCCTATGCTAACAGTTACCCAAACTGAGTAGATTGGCTTGGATGCGGTGGACAGTTACAGTGCATATTGATGCAAGTCCTAAGCCTGAATATGTCAACTTCCATTCACATTAAGAAACGTGAGGCAATGTAGAACACTGTGATTCCACCCAAAAGCTATTCTGCATTTCACAAAAGGAGTTTCACTAGAATGATTCTGGAGAACAGAAAGAATACAACTAACAAAACAAAAATATTTGAATATGCTTACTTTCCACTACAGGTTACATTTTTCCGTAGATGTACGGACTCGATCATCAAGAGGATTAATAGTTTTCATGGAGGAAAAGTCTGAGGACTCCTACGTGGCTCTCCACATTTCAAAAGGACGTTTTGTCTTTTCACTTGACTCTGGAGGAAAACGAATCAAAATCAAAACCAGTATTAAATACAATGATGGACAATGGCACACTGTAAGTACTACGGCAGAGGAACTGTAGTGAAACCACAACTAGCATTCAGCAGGCACAGCCTACTGAATTTTTAAGGTATTATCAATTCGATTTGGTTGGCTAAAGTTAATTCCAATGCCTGAAAGTTCATGTGGTTGACAGGTCTCTGTTTTGAGAGAGCTCATACAGACTGATGGTCCCAGCACATTATTTTCAGTTTAAATATTTCAACAATGTGGTGTTAAACAAAAAATCTCCAGTGGCTTTCATTGGCCTGGGAGATTTTCATTCTCTTCTGTTTGCACGCCTCAAAGGTGGTCTTCAGCATAGATGGGAAGAATATCCGCCTTGTCATTGATGGTCTAAGGGCCCAGCATGGAAGATTAGCACCAAGTTCTGCCATCAGCATTAAGCCACCAATCTACGTGGGAGGGCTGCCATCCCTGAAAAGACAGGTAAATAAACTACACATCCATCCCCACATGCTCCCCATGCTGTATTAATTACAGGTGGAAGTGTTAAGATGCCAGATTTCCATGTTGAAAAAGTTTGAGGGACATTTCAAAGCACACAGTGAGCACCATCTGTGACTGGTGTTTGCAGTTGTTCATTACACATCTCCTTCCTCATCTATTCACACAGATCTCAGCTGGACCCATATTTTCAGTGTGTGTTGCTGAGACACTGAGGACAACCATTTACTGTTTTCTATTCTCTAAAATATAGAAAAGACCAAAGTCACAACTGTAGTTCCAGGAATACCTTCTTCCTGCAGAATTTTTACCTCAGTGGACTAAGCAATAATCTGTAGAGTAGCAAAGGCATCCTTTGGAGGATGGAATTATGGATGTAGAACTGGATTTTAATCTGCAATATGTGTGGTTCCTATTACTTTAAAAATTGGACAATTAATGATGCAGGGCATTTTATAAAATCAGATTTAAACAGCCTCTTAAGGAAGGGAAGGGTGTACTAGAGATTTCACAACTCCTGTATCATTGTCTTTGACATGTCATTGGGAAGTATCTATTCTGCAAGCAAGAGCTATATTAACTCAAAATCAACTGTTACTTTCATGTTTTAAGCTCTTCTTAAAAATTATCGAATACCCTTTCACTGCATCAGAGATGGGTTTTAGGTGCCTTCAGTGCCAGTTGGATTTCTACAGTTCAGTGGTACAAAAGATCTAACGGGTATTCTTACTAAAAAACTTGCCATCATGCTTTAGCATTCATGTTTTGAAATATGCTTTCAGAATATGCCAATGAACAGTTTCAAGGGTTGCCTGAGGAATTTTAAGATGAATGGAAAAGTCATGAATGCAATTCAGGAAAAAAGTGGCGTACTTCCCTGTCTGGATGTTCCTATGGACACAGGGATTTACTTCTTTAATGAAGGCGGATATGTCACCATTGGTAAGCTGAGTAGAGATTATAGTATATAGAGTTATGTCTTAAGTGTGTATATATAAGGGTTTTTTAATTTATTGTTTACACTGGTTTCCAGTTATCTACTCCTGTGATCATTCCTCCACCCACTGTTTAATTCTCCACAGGTAATTTGCTGATGGGCTCGGATTTCAGGATTGTGTTTACTATTCGACCAAGGAGTTTGACAGGTATACTCCTCCATGCTGGAAGCAAGCAAGACAACTACCTGACTGTTTACATGGAAGGAGGAAGGGTAAGTTTGGCTGTATTTCCATTTCAGCTGTATTGCCCTTATTCAGCGAGAGGAATTCTGACATTGAACTCTGGACTTCAGTGTTACAACATTTGTCTACAGGTATAACGTTAAACAACTTCCTCAGAGTTGTTTAAAACCATCACATAGAAAACTGAGCATTTGACCTGTCTCTGTGTCTATGTTAGCAGCTTCCATCGTGTGCATGCTAGTTTGCACATGCTTTCTTCACAGTGGTAGGGCACAGTCTTAATTTTCTCAAGCTTTTGAGCCTTTGCAAAAACCCACTGGGGTTTTGGCCAGAGGCTACAGAACTCCATGACTTTTCCCCACTCCTACATCAGACATCACGTAGCTGCACTAATGCAGCTCCGTAACCACGTCCATTAAAGAACTTGAGCAGTTCTTCCTTTGTGCTAGTATCTTCTCTAGTTGATGCGTGTGTCATGATGGTGATTGTTATCACTGTTGCTTTTTCATAATGTAAGAGCCTCACAACGTGAATCTTGGACTGCAAAACTCTTGTGGTTGCTGCTGGAGAGACATAAATAGAAAGATGTCAGTGCTCCGTAGAACCTCCTGTCTCATGGCACAGGTTAAACCAGCACTAACTTCAGACAGCTCAGCTTTGCTCCTCTCTTCTCAGGTTAGGGAACTCGGTTTTATTATTTATCTTTTTGTCATCAGTTAGTTTCCCCCAGATCACTGCTCTGGTTCAAGACACAACTAGCACATGGAAGCTCAGGCATCAACAGCTGGAGACTCCTTAAGGGCAAGACTTGACAACTTTTTTCAGTCGTAACTTAGATTCATGCTGGCTGTCAGTGTGGACAGGACAGGTTTTGCCAGGAAGGAATAAAAGGTCAATGGGACACCATTAGTCAGCCTGATAGGAAGTAGACTCAGCACCTGACCGTTACCAAGTTTGTTGTAACCATCAGACCAAAAGAGAGTTTAAAGAACACTGTTGAAATAAAAAAATGCACTGACAAGGAATGAGAAGCAAGATGTGAGAAAGAACAAGCTAGTTCAAAATGTCATAATAAATAGGCAGGATGGAAGCTTCGTGAGTGAATTACAAGTAGTCCAAAATTGTGTGAAAGGCTAGAGAAATGAATTGCAGAGATTCTCTCAGGAGATGCCAAATGTGTAGGTGACTGCTTTGGGAAAAGCAAGGCAAGGCAAGGCTAGTAGGAAAGACATTGCCTCCGAGAGATTATGTCAAAAAAATTAACTTATTTTTGGAAGATTGAGAGGGAAAGACAAAGGTACATATTTATGGCTGTAAAATTTGTCATATATCCTCTCCTAGGGTTCTGTTAGGGAAATTCGCTTTCCTCTTCGAGAACATATTTTCTGAGATATGTATAAATGACCGTGACTCTTAAAACTAGATGAAACCCAGCCATCACAAGTTCAGTAAATTACTTAAAGTATTTTTCTCTTGCTCTTTTGTTTGCCACAATAACTTAGCAGATAACTTTCCTACAGGTCGTTGCTGCTGGAAATAGTGGCGCTGGAGAATTCCAGACATCGGTCACTCCTCAGCAACCTCTGTCTGCTGGACAGTGGCATACTATTGCAGGTACATTGTATCACACCAGTTCTTCTGAAACTTTGAAAGGACAGTGGGCACAGAGCATTGCAGCTCCAGATTTTCGTTAATCATTTCACTTCCGTGTATTGTGAGAGTACTCTTTAGAACAATGTAAGTGTCTTGTGTTAATTCAAGGCTTTACATAAGACTT
>NW_010403973.1:0-52863 GCF_000710305.1 Buceros rhinoceros silvestris
TCACTAACCAATTTAAAATTAACAGGGTGACTCAGTAGAATATGTTACAGTCAAAACAGTGACTTAGCTAGAGATTCAGTCATGACAGGGTTAACACTAATTTACTGCAAGGTATCCTTAATCAATATATCTATATATGTGTATATATATATTTGTATATATATATGCATATGCATAGATACAACCACAAAACACACAAACAAATATCCACACTTGCATTAGCAAATGTGTATATTCAAACACATAAACAAGCAGACAGGTGGATGGAAGAAAGGCTGTCCCATAGTTAAAATTTCCTTCCCGAGTTTAGAGCAAATACTCACAATGCTCCAGCAATCTCAGAGGACGATAATCGAGCCTCAAGAAGCCTGACTTCATCCTCACCTTTTTCACAATTTGTACTTGAGAGGGGTTCTGACACAGGGGAGATGGAGGACCCAGCCTGCTGTGATCCAGGAGAGCTCAAAAGGGTCTCACTTTAGGATCGCTATTTATAGGGTCTGAGATAATTGACTCTCATCAGATATTTTCCCACTCTGGCCCACCTCAGATGTTGAAATATTCTGGTATTTTCTACCAGTTGTGCAGGCACAGAACTTACTGATTTCCAATGTTTCGTATCACTCTCTATCAGCCTCAACTCAATTACAAATGTACAAGGTTATGACCCAAATACAGACGTACCAGTCTATTGGGTGGTAAATATCTCCCAAGTGATAGGAGAGCAGTACAAGGCTGAGAACATGGGGCCCAGCACACCAAGGAGGCTCTTTAGTGTTCTGAATCACTGATTTTTGCAATCTGTGCCTGACACCCTGGGTTGGTTTGTGGCTGTCTAGGAAGTGGGGCATGAGGGTGGTGGTGGGGAGACTTTAGGTCTCCAGTGAGCTTCCAGTGGCAGGGGTTCTGTACCACAGCAAAAGGTTATCAAGCATTGGAACAGGCTCTCCAGGGAAGTGGTTGAGTCAGCATCCCTGAAGGTATTTGCAAGACATGCAGCTGTGGTTCTTAAGCACATGGTTTAGAGGTGGACTTGGCAGCATTAGGTTAACAGCTGGACTCAATGTTCTTAAAGGTGTTTTCTGACCTAAATGATTTTATCATTCAATGATTAATACTAACCTTAGAAAAGGAGAGGAGCTTCCAGCTAGAAAATTACAGATCTTTATTCTTGTCTCTTTGTTTCACCGTCTTGTAAAGGAGCATATCATATATTAGGTCTTTCTCAGATCAGGGCACCACTCATGGATGTTACGTATTCTGATTGTCACAAAAAGCTTTACTAGGACAGTGACATGAGGCATAATCCAGTCTGCTTTGTATATAGATGATTTCTACTCATATTTCTTTATTGTACAAATCTCTTTTTGAATGTAAGATCTCATTTTCTTCTGGGTTTAATGCCATTTTCTGAAATGTTACTAAGTAGAGATTGGCAAAAATTTTCATCGGGAACATTCTTTTAACAGAAAAGGTATTTCCAACTATCAAAAAAACCCTGTGTTTCTGATTTTTTGGGGAAAAAACTTATCTGGAAACCATAAAACCTAAAATGTTTATATCTTAATCTCTTATCTCCTTACCTAGGATACTGTGGACTTCATTAACATGTGAGTACCAAAATATGAAAGAAAAAATATGAATTCACAGATTTGGTAGTAACTGCTTTCAACTCTTCCTTAGTTTTGCTGCCAGAAAAAATAGTCTTTATAATGAGAGAACTATAGCAAAAGTCAGCACATTAATTAAGTCAATAATAAGAAAACTTTAAGTAGTTTGACATACAACTAATCTATTTTATAAACCAGCTCTAAAACTCATATTCAGCTACAGTGATGAGTAGCTTTGACATGAGTTCTACTACTTACAAAAGAACAAATGAGTACGACTACAAGACATTTTGCATAATGGAGAAAAAAAGTGGTTTAATAGAACATTGCCATACAACTCATATTTCCTGCTTTGGAACTGAATATATTACACAACATTTGCCAAAGAACATGAGAAAATGAACTTATGACAATATTTCATTCTGTTGACAACATTTCCTTATTCCCTGGTGGAATTTTGTTCATAATATGTTGTTTTATTCTTTACAAGAGAATTCAAACCATATTTTAATATTTAATTTTTTAACATTGTTAACTCAAACCAGGCCAATATATACCCCTGACTCATGTGTGGGCTTTCTTTTCTTTTTTTTTTTCACTTTTCCATGCCAAGATGATTTATTTCTTTGCTTGTTTGTTTGTTTGTGTAATTAAAGTGGAATTAATCACTGTTAGAAAACTAAAGAGCAAATGTAGCAAAAAGGAGACCAAAGTAGGTGGTAGTTTAAGGGGTAATCAATGTCTTCAAAATGTATGGTAATTTCCCTTTTAGACTGTCACAGCCTCACAGTTCTGATAGAACCAGCAGTAAGTTAAATGCTGGCTTAGAAAGTAACAAAAGATACAGAAACTCAATGAGACTTTCGGGGTATTTTAATATTCTTTGGGTCTTTTCTAACTACAGTGATATAAAAGGAATAAAACTTGAATGTAGGAATCAATCTGCCTTTCTAATGCAACTACCTTGTATGACAGCTTAGAGAGCTGCATGGATACCTAACTTTTGCTGCCTTTTTCTATCTCCCTCTATAGTCTGGAGAGAAATAGGCACCTCAGGGGGAATCTTACTCTACCTAAATTAGACACCTACCTTAAAATAGGTTAAATTGTTCACTGGTGGTGTATTGACTGGAGAAAGAATTGTGGTTAATTACTTGTGTGCAAACAACTAAAACAAGGATTTAACTTATTTCCACTTTAAAAATCTAACACTCCTTGGAGCGTTGTAGAGGGAACGTTGATAATGAGACTTCAGGACTGTACTTTTCAACAGCTGAAAACAAGTGTGTTAAATATTAGCACGTTCTTGAACAAGCTTACTAAAGCTCAGGTTCAAGCTTAAGCTAGGTGCTGAAGTAGAGCATATCAAATCTTACTCTGAAAGGGATCTTTTTTTGTTTTAAATATCCCTGATTCTATCTGACTTTATTCACACACAGACACACACACACACACACACTCTGCAGGTTCACAAGCCTGCACACATTTGTGGATCCCCTGAGCACAGGTATGGCCCCTCTGCTTGCCCAGATCCGGGCCCCTCTTACCTGTCCCATGGGTCCCTAAGTCACCAACTGGCCCAGCTGGGTGGTCACTGCACCCTTGCAGCACTCATCCTCTCACAGATGTTCTGCACTTGCGGGTCCCCTCAAATACCTGTGTGGACCCTCTTGCCTGCCTGATATTCCTGCCCAGACCTGGGGCCTCTGACTTGCCGGCTGGGCCACCTTGGAGTTTGCCAGCAATGCCAAACACATGCCCTGTGCACACCCACTTAGGGAAAGGTACAGACACTCGCCTTCGGTTGCTGGCACTCATCACATGAGCTGTGACTTGTGGTCCTGTTCCAGCTGCCTGTGCTGAGCCCCCCATTTGCCTCACTTTGGCCCATCCCCCCAGTAACTGTTTTTTTTGTGAGACACTGTTCCCAACCCGGTGGCTGGAGGCTAAAGACCCCACTGGCTCCAGTAGCTGACACTACAGGCCAGGGGTAAGCCACCACCTGTGGTTTGACCCCAGGAGATGGCACCCTCATGTTGGTCCCCCCAGTAGCTGGCACTGAGCCCTTGCACATACATGGGATAAGGAGTGAGATAACACTGAGACGTTGTTATACGAAGATTAATTAGATAGGACAAACTACAGTGACCAAGCATAGGGCTCAGCCAGACAAGCGTACTGACCAGCCTAATTTTGCATGTGGTCAGTATCTTTTACACCATTTCCCGAATACCCTACTTTTGTTCTCTCTGCTCCCTCTTTCTCTACATGTTCCCCCACAGATCTCTACGGTTCTTTTGATACCAACACCTCCCAGTCATCCCTGGTTAACAGCCTTACAAATCTCAAAGTCCAGACTGATCTTTCTGGAACTGACACAATGGTTTCTTGATAGCCCTTCAGTAAGCCCACCTTACGAATAACAAGGTTTGCATCTTGTATCCATGTGTGTTTTGTCAGGTCTGTGTCTCTCACTACCTTCTTTATCATTTGTCACCCAGGTTTGTGTCCCTGTATGTTCTTGTTTATTATCCATTTTCTTATTATCCCTTTTTTGGATTGAAAAAGGTCCTTGACCAGATAATCTTAAAGGAGCAAATGCTCTCTCCTTCTGTTGTTGCATTAACTACATGGATTTTACTATTGAATTAATAGTAAAACTAACCAACCAACCAACCAAATAAACAACAAAAATCCCCAAATACCCTCCTCCCAAACCAAAATCACAAACAAACAAAAAAAGCAACCTCCCCAAAAACAACTGTCACCTGATTATCAGGTGTTTGAGCATGGTAGATTATTAGAGAAGTCTCAAAATTGCCAGAAGAATAGTCAAAAACTAACAATCTCACCTGCTCTCTGTCAGATTGTTTGGCATGTTTCATTTCTGGTAATACTCCATTCATCCACAGAACATCAGGAGTAGGCTCAAGATTCAAATGTACATAATAAACAGGAAAAAAAAAATGACTTGGCCACTGAAATATATGCAAACCTTTTCGAAAAACACAAAAGACTCAAAATAAGATTTTATGCTTTCTTAAGCTATCCTCTATGAAACATTTGTTTTCAGCTCAGAAAAAGTAGTCCTACTAAACTGTAGGGCAAGTTCTTTGACATACACTCTGGTGAGGCTAATCTTCTGAAACAAAGTGTTTCTCATTTTCAAAAAGAGATATCAGGAGTACCAAAAAAAAAAAAAAGACTAAATTTGGGACTTAGTTTTAAAGTTTTTAATAAACTAGTGCACTTCAGAAAAAAGAAAATAATATAAACCCCTCCCTCTAAAAAAAAAAAAGAAAACAACAAAACAAAACAAGCAAACAATCACCTCAAAACACCAGGATTCTTTACCCAAAGAATGGAAACTTGTAAAGCAAAAGGCTGCAGACAGAGAGCTTTGCTATTACTGAAATATTTCGAATTAGGTAGTGTTTCAAATTAGATGCTATCTTGAAGTATGGTGTTTTGCAGACTAAGGCAAACTGTCAAGATCCCTATATGGTGATATATATGTTGTAATCACAGCCTTCCCTGGTAGCAAGAGAATACGTTCAGCATAATGAGAAATAGTCAGCTGTTTTAAGATTAAAGTAAAAGTGAAAGTAAGTTTATTTCAAAATTGTTAGTTTTACAGATATATAGCATGGTTCTTTAAGATTTGAAGATTCAATAAAACCTTCTAAATTTATATATACTGAGAGTGGTTCTGCATATAGAAGTCTTTACATGTCATTTTAAAGGCTTAGAAGGAAAAAGCTGAGGTAATAGAGATGCAACTCTGCAATTGCTTTTTTCATGTTTGTATGAGTTTTCAAGTAAAAATGATCCAGAAGTCGGCAATAAAAAGCTTCTGTTGTGTTTTGCGGTCTTTCAGGATCCAAGATGCACATCATTTTAAAAAATAAAAATAAAAAAAAGTCACAGACAGGGAAGAAAAAGCACATTGTTTAAAAAATAAAAAATACTAAAAAATCGCATACAAGGAAGAAAAAGAAAAGCAAAGAAAAACTTTAAGTTGCACCAATTGCAGCTACTGGTAAGTGGATGGATGGTGTTCGGTTTGTCTGTTTTTGTTAGATATACAGGAAAAATGACAATTGTATAGTCCGTGTTGATGTACCAGGGTTTTGTTGCATCATATATCATTTCTGTCTGCTATATGGAGCAGGATATCTTCCTTTAAATAAAATGATAATACCTGAATTATTGGCACACTTATTTCCTAAACTTCTTTTGTTCTTTTTGATTGTTTTCCTGACACACCCACTCTGCTTCAAATTTTGTTTGAAACTTTCAACAGTCAGGTCAGACAAGGAGCAGTAAAGTTGAAAATTATTGTTTCTCTAGAATAATTTCAGAAACTTATCTGTAACGGGTTAAGATGGCGGTGGTGAGACTAAGAACCCCCTGCTGCTTCCTTTCTCTTCCTCCTAAGCACACAAAAGCTTTTCTTGTGATCTTTGTGGGGGAAGGGGTGCCTCTCGGCTTCTCATTGGAGCAGAGGCGTGTCAACCAAGGACCTCTGTGTCTAAGTGTGTAAAAAGCCGTAACCTGCTGTTTTCCCTGGGCTCATGCACATTTGATTTCTGCCAAGGACAAAAAGAGGTTACATCAGAGAGAGAGTGCAGTTCCTCCACATGGCAGTAAAAGAATCTTGCAAATTTAAGTCTCCCGTTTCCTCGAGCAGGTGGAAGAGACAAGACAGAGGGCCATCCCCAGTAAGCTGGTGATGAAGACACAGTGCTGGACTGTCACACAAGAGACACACACCCCTGCCCACAGGCTGTGGAAGAACAGATGCCGAGCCATCTTCTATGAGAGGTGTTGCCTGAACATTCCATTGTTGGCCTGAAACCTTTGAGGTTTCAGTCAACAACCTTCAGAGGCTGTGCCTCTCACTGCCCCAGCCGCAGGTGGTGGCCACATGGCAGGGGCTTCGTTTGTGAAGTGGGCATGTGGACAAATGGGAGAGAATGTATATTTGTTTGTATATACTTATTTATACATTTATTGACATCTCCCCTTTCTCTTTTATCATCTCTCCTGTTTAAATTTAAATGATTGATTTATGGTTTTAATCACTTTGAGCATTAACCAATTTTGTTCCACCCCTTTAATTTAATATCTCTTTTAACTGGTTTTCTTTTCCTAAAGCCCAGAAAAGCCCAGTTGAACTATTTCCAAACTCTTTTATACAGCTCTCGGGTGAGTTTACATTATCCCTGAGGCAAGAGAAGTTGCGGACCTTTCAGGAGTCCTTTCCTGTGTAAATTCAACCTGCAACAATATCCCATGGAGCTTTATCTTCCCACAAACTCATGCATTTTTATTATTACTGTTTTTCAATGCCCAGAAGCATTGATGGTTGTTACATGGAAAAAACAGCTCTACAGAAAACCATATATTTTTACTCTCTCTAGTAGCTTCCCACTGGAACACAGAAGTAGAATATACAAGCAAAAAGATAAGGTGATACTAATGATCATCTTGGCATCTTCATTTGTGAAGTTGTTTCTGTCTATTTTGTACTTCTTCTACTTAATCTCTCCTTTTAAAGTTTCTCTTCCCAAGATCCTCATGATTTACCTGGTACAATTGTTTTGCATATCTTAAAGACAAGCTAAACTGTAATGGGTTAAAGGTAATTTCAACCTCCTCTGTCCGTTTGCACTCACCAGTGAAGGGCAAAGGTATTTATCCTGGGTTAGCAACTTTGACCAAGGTTTAAATTATAGCATTAGACTTTCTTACTGAGGAGGATTTAACATGCATACATGGTCTGTTATGATAGTTCAACCCATTGGTTCATACTGACCTCAAATTCACTGTTTCTTAATAGCCACACATGCAAAAGGTTTGCAGTTTAATATTCTGTTTCCTGTTTCATGTTTATGGTGTAGTCCATTCTTCTTCCACGAGGAGAAAGAGAAAATAAAAATGCACAGCTAGAGAAGATCTGCCAGAAAGGTGACATCTTATGACTTGGAAATATCTGCATGTATTTACTTCCTGAAAGTTGCTATAACTTTTCCAAGCTGGGGAAAACTTATCCTGATGAATAAGCATGATGGATGATGAATGATTCAATTAATCTGGTTTGGTTTTAGACTCATAGCGTCAAGGCTGAGTTCACTAAGACATAAACCTGACACCACCAAGTCACCACTAAACCATGTTCCCAAGTGCAATGTCTACAAGCTAAGAAGTCTCTAACATACTGTAGGAGAACCACTGAAAATAGCAACCACGTCTCCTTGTTTTTTAAAAAACATACCAGTTTTGCTGTTTCCCTACCTACATATAAAGCAATATAAAGCATACCTTTCTTCATCTTACCTGAGGTATCATCCTGATCAGTAATCTGAATGGAAAGGTGTCAGAATTAATGATTGATTATTCTTAGTATCTCTATGTTTGCCTAAAAATGTACACTATATTCTTAAGTAATTTTGAATACTATTTAATTAATCTAGCTTCAAATACTTGCAGTTAGATGCCTGATTTAATTCAGTTTTCTAGTTTCTTCTATGCTCAGAGGACAATTTGTTTCTTTCAGGGCAGAGATTAAATCCTGAGAGAAGTTTAATATATGTGGAAAGAATTTTGGCAATAACTATCATGACAATATATGATGACAAAATTTTCTTTGGTTACAAAAAAGATTTCTTATATTGCTCTAATTGTGTTATGAAATGTCTTACAGTTCCATAAAGCCCCTCAGGTTTAAAACCTATTCCTGAACAGGATTTCTTTCACAAGACTCAGAGGAAACAATTTAAACAACTTTGGTGCCAATAATGCTGCTGGGTTTGCTTTCCCACAAGTGTGTTTTGAATGTAATTAAAAATTAGCACTTTCTGTAGCTGCAGTACTTTAAAAACCCCACAAAAACATACTGAGGCTTGAGATCAGCTGCATTCTTGGTAAATTCTAGGGATCACAGAGGGCTGCCTGTACATAGGCAAATCCCTTAGCAACGTTTATTTCCAATACCTTAATTAATAATAATTGTTTTTCAGGAATTTTTAAAACTAATTTTTTCCTAATTATTATTTGCAATTAAGTATTTAGATTGACAGACAAGTGATGCTGAGAGAAAACAGACAAATCGTGCTGAGAGAAATGCTGAATGTACAAAAAGCAGGCAGAAATACAGTGTATTTCTCATCTTACTTAACAAGACTAGAAAGAGGCACTACATGGCACAAAACTCTCAGTTGCTTATTTAAATATTGTCAAGAAGACTGTTAAATCTGAACATGGTTTGTTTTATGAAGCCCTTAGTCCTCCAAAACAGAGAAGAAACAAATTTCACTGATTTCATTGTGTTAAAAAAAAAAGAATAATATTTAATAATTGTGTCTACATTTTTTTTCCTGGCACTTTGAAGGAGTCGTAAGTTTCTTCAAAGTTACTGCAATAATAATTAACCTTGCAATGACACTGTCTGTTAGATTCACAAAACTAGAATGAATTTCATATGATAAAGACTTTCTGCAATTACATATCATTAAATAAAACACAAGTGGCAGAAGCCAGATATTATTAAAACAAACATCTTTAGTTCCCTTGGGTAACAACAGAACTCTGTCAACTTTTAGACAATGACAAGATTTTGTTCTTTCACTTACTACGGATTTATGCAAATTTCATCAAAGATTTTTACGTACTTTCCCTCTGAATTAAACTTTACTGTGAAAAAAAATATATTTGAGAATCAAACAAAAATTTTGAGATTAACTGGCATTCTGAACTCTTTATTCATAAATTTCAATTTAAATGCTGCCCCATTTTATTCTCCTACATAATGTTGTTTGAAATAGAGTAATTTTTTTGAGTGAGAGCTAGATTGAAAAGATCTCTGAACTACTGATCATTTATTAGGAATTTTTTTTCTCAGTGTCATCATGTGAAAAAGCAGGTATAACATACCGTTATTTGTGAGTTGCTCTAATAAAACAGCACTTAAAATAAAAGAACTGGTAGCAAACAGCCTCTATAAGGTGGGGATTTTCACCTGACTAAAATAGACCTTAATTTGGCATTATTTGGGCTTGACTAGCAAAAAAAAAAGTGAAATTTAAAAAAGTCAAGTGCCCACTTCCTTTAAATTATGCTAATTCATATCTAAGAATTTTCTTCTCAGTCTTAGGAGAGAGCAGGACAAATTTTCCTGCTGTTGTGTAGTGACTATAAAGTAGTTCTGATGAGGAAATTTTATTTGAGTAAGTAATTTTATTTGAAGTAAGTATTGGAAATTGTTCCTACATTTGAATGTGGTAATCTGTCATTTCTGTCATAGTTTCAACAACCCAAATCAAATATTTCTTTGAATATTAATGGTGAAGACTTCCAATTCTTAAAATGATCCTATAGGGAATATAATTAAATTGGTTTTTAAAAGTAGCTCTTTACATATTGAGTATATAAAGACAGAAAAAATAAAAATATGGAATTCAAATTCCTTTTTTTATTAACTCATGTTCTTAATGTCTCACATTCTAGTAAGGGGAATTAATGGATAATATGACATATCTTTTTATTTAATTTTTAAAAAATTGGGAGGAACATTTAAAGTGAGTGTGTAAGAAAAAGAAATTAAGTACTCCACGTTTCAGAGTAATTGGCAAAGAATCAAAATATTTAAATTACCATGATTTTTTCTTAAGGTTTTACAGAAAAAAAAAAAAAAAAAGTCATTTGTTCCTTTACAACAGAGAAAATGACACAAGATACTGCAAATAAGTTTAAACTGGCCAGAAACCAACACTGAAATATCTGGGAAATTATTACCTAATGCAGTTCTTGCTGCTCAAGTCTTCTGGCAATGCCATTCTTGTACAAAATATGTATGCAGGGATTCTTGGCCATACCAGACTTCAACAGGAACCTAAAGGTCTATAGAGGAAACACCTACATCTCAGTTAATTACTTGATGTGACCTTAATACTCAAGGGAAAGAAATAAATTTATAAGTAAGTCATTATTCTTGCAACTGGTTTTAGATAAGTTAGTAAAATGTATAAGCTGGTATCTCTAGTGTCTTAAGTTGGTATAAGAAGAATTATTCTATCAGCTGTAAAGGTAAACTATGGTGGTTAGCTCAGATGCCACAGATGTCTTTCTTTAGATCCAATATGTGGATTATTTAGATGAATCCACACGCCATAGCTTGCTGACATCCACAACCTGTCTTCCCTCTGTTAGATCCTGTCCCTCAAAAGTGATTCCAAGGTCAGCTTTTTAAGGAACTAGGTCCCTTCACAGCATCACAAACGCTCTGTGAATTATCAGCTCTGAGCTTATGAGAAAGTGAAAAAAAATGCAGCCAGGCTAGTCAGTGAGAGGGATATGCCAGACTCATAAATACACATACTGTGATCTTCACAGCAAGACCTAAAAATCCAGGCCTTCTTTAATTACAAAATGAGAAAGTCTGGAGCTGTTCTGCTGTGGGTTTTAGGCACCAGATGTCCTGAAAGGGAAAAATAGTTTAGAAGCAAGAATGTCTAGAATAAATTGTGAACAGGAAGAAAGTATGCACTCACACATGGCTTATTAATCACATGAGGCTCATCACTCTCAGGTTCCAAAATACAATCTTTATTTTTGACTTACATTTAATAATACAAGTAACCAATATTGCAGTATCTTATTTTTTGTTAATGTAGATCTTTGTTCAAAACATACGAAAGTAAATGAAAAAATAGCTATTAATGATACTAGGTTTAAGATCAGACCCTTTGTATTTTTACATAAAAATTTTTTAGTCTTTATACATTATAGACAATGACAAAAAGCAAACTGAAATAATCAAAGAAATAATAGGGGTTTTTTTTCCCTCTGGAGCCCATATGATACTTTCTTTTCTGCTTTGTGGTTTGAACTCAAGCTTCCAGAGTAAAAATAAGACTGTTTATTTTGGGGGGCTAGAAAATATGATCTTGTCATTCCTAGTGCAACTATTTAATTGGCCTGACAAAGAAAGACATCAGGACTTGTCTAGCCTGTCTGGGTCTGAGCAGACGGCTTTAACTGTTACGGTAGTTATCTGGGAGAAGGTGACTATTGCCTAGCTTGGCTTGATTTAGCTCTATGATTACCCTCTCTGGTAACAGCCTGACAATCTTATGCAGTCCCTAAGACAAAAAAAGCACTAGCCCTTTATAGTGTTTTGGGAAACTGTTACCCTGCTATAACTAGTAGCTGAGTGGTGCAAACTGCCAAATGTTAGATGAAAATCAAGGGGAAAAAAGAGCAGGCATGCAGACTACGTTAAAAAAGTCTTTAAAAACAGCCCCAAATGGACTGAAAACTGAGGTAAACCACCACCGTGAGCATCCTATAATCCCTGGGAAAGACCTAAAAAAGCTGATGACTCTGCTTTACCTCCCCTACCCCCATCCTTTGGCAGAAGTCAACATGCAGGTGTTATGACTAAGAAGTGCACCAGGAATGAGTCCAATCCCAGGGAAAAGGAGTTGATAGTAGGAAGCTCATGTCTTCACTGATTTGTGAATATTGCTGTCATTGTAGTTGGACAAATAACAACCGTTTCTTGTGTTTGAATTAGACCATTAAGACTTGGACTAATAATAAATTATGGAACATATATCAGTTATGCTTCCCTTTGCCACAGAAAAATTCTAAGTGTAACTATTCCAATAAAAATGACATTAGTCTGTCTAAATCTCAAGAAAAACCCAATCTCTGCTTAGGTCATCTGGACTTGGTATTCATTTTCATGGCCTTTGGATCAACTTAGTTGAAAGGTATATTGCTAATCCTTTTGCCCAACAATTGCTATTAAACATGGGGGTTTATCTCCTATTAAATATGTTGCTTTTTCTCCTTTGCTAAGAAATCTGTCCTTCGTTTAAGAATCAACTACTGCATGAGCACTGCAGAAGATCACAAAAGGTACATTTAGGCTAATAAATTAAACATGTCTAGGACTGTTGTTTGCTGTTGAGGCCAGCTGGCATAGAACAGCTTGCATTCTTATTATTAAATTTCCCTACTCTCAAAACAGTACAGCCACGTCCTAATTAAGGGTCCTACTTGTTTTATGGTATATCCCAGAACACACTAGGGAAAGGCTGGGGAAAATATTACTTGGTGTTTTAGGTTTGCATGGCAATATTTTAGTGGTGGGGGTGGTTACGGGGATGGCTTCTGTGAGAAGATACTAAAAGCTTCCCCCGTGTCCAACAGAGCCAATGTCAGCAGGCTCCAAGATGGACCCGCTGCTGGCCAAGGCTTGCCCCATCAGTGATAGTGGCAGTGCCTACGTAACAACATATTTAAGAAGAGGGAAAAGCTGCACAGCAGCAATTGGAGCCAAAGAGAGGAGTTAGAACATGTGAAAGTAAGAACTCTGTAGACACCAAGGTCAGTGAAGAAGGAAGAGGACAAGGTGCTCCAGGCACCAGAGCAGAGATTCTCCTACAGCTGCCCCATCAGTGATAGTGGCAGTGCCTACGTAACAACATATTTAAGAAGAGGGAAAAGCTGCACAGCAGCAATTGGAGCCAAAGAGAGGAGTTAGAACATGTGAAAGTAAGAACTCTGTAGACACCAAGGTCAGTGAAGAAGGAAGAGGACAAGGTGCTCCAGGCACCAGAGCAGAGATTCTCCTACAGCCCATGATGAAGACTGTGGTGAGGTAGGCTGTCTGCTTGCAGTCCTTGGGGGATAACAGTAGAGCAGATATTGACTTGCAGCCCATGGAGAACCTCATGCCAGAGCAGGTGGATGCCCAAAGAAAGCTGTGACCCTGTGGGAAGCCCGCACTTGTGCAGGCTCCTAGAAGGAACTGTGGACCAATGGAGAGAGACAAGCTCACACTGGAGCAGGTTTGCTGGCAAGACTTTGTGACCCCACAGGGAAGCCATGCTGGAGTAATGTTCTTGAAGGGCTGCAACCCATAAAAGGGACCCACACTGAAGTAATTCATGAAGAACTGTAGTCTGTGAGGACTCCATTGCAGGGGTTTATGAAGAACTGTCTCCTGTGAAAGGGACCCCACTCTGGAGCAGGGGAAGAGTGTGAGGAGGAAGGCATGGCAGAGACAATGTGGGATGAATTGACCGCAATCCTCATTCCCCATCCCCCCTGCATTGTTCAAGGGGCAGAAATAGAGCCCAGAGAGAAGGGAATAGTGGGGGGAAGAGGTTTTAAGACTTGCCCTAAGGAGGAAGAAGCAGCAGAAACAATGTGTGATGGGCTTACCATAACCCCCATCCCACATTCTCCTGCATCATTCAAGGCGGGGAGCAGATAGAGAAAATCATGAGTAAGGTTGAGCCCAGGAAAAGAAATGGGTGGGAGGAAGATGTTTTAAGATTTGTCTTTATTTTGCATTCCCCTACTCTGTTTTGCCCATGATGCTATTAGTGAATACCTCTTCTTGAGATCTCGACCCATGAGTCTTTTGTCATAATTTCTTTCCCCAGTCTGGTTGAGGAGGGGACTGATAAAGTGGCTTTGGTGGGCACCTAGCATCCAGTCAGGGTCAACCCACCATGCTTGGCTTAGGTAAAACTATGCCAAAGTCTATTCTTTCAGTTGAATGTTACAGAAAATTGATTTCTAGTGACTGGGATAGATAGATGATAGATAGATAGATAGATAGATAGATAGATAGATAGATAGAACTAAAACATTTAAACTACCTATATACTTAGATATTTCCTTCATTACATACTTATTGTATTGTCCCATCATAATAAATGAACACCTCTTAATCAACTGTAATTAGCTGTTTTGCATACTAGAGAATTTTATTTGTATTTACTATATTTCAGTGATGGAGAGCTAAGGCACAGAGGGTAAGGCAAAGATCCAGTTATATCCTTGGACTACATTTATTCACCTGTTTGAACTCGATCCAGCAAGCAACTCTGATTTATGCGTGTTTTTTATTATATTAGATAAGTTAATTAAGTAATTTCTCATGTGTTTTAATTGGAAGAGCCTTAAATAGAAATACTAAACCTCCTTCATCAGAATAGATGTAGGTAAAGAAAACCAGAATATATGAAAATTGACACTCTGCAAATGTTAAGAATTTTACAAATTTTAACATAGTTACGGCTCAATGAATAGACCAAGATACAGGTAACTTACTCCTAAAGTATGTTTACATAAAAATAGAGGTGAGAAAAATAAAAAATATATTTCTTAGAGGGTGTTTCAAAAAGAGAAAAATAACTTGACAGATTATTTGTCAAAATCATCTGTGAAATGGATGTTACATTTCCACATTGGAAGTGATATCACTGCATAAATTCCATTCAAAAATTTGTATGAACACAGGCAGGGCAGAAATGTAGTAAGCAAAAAATTTAGGATCAGTTATATATGTAAACATCTATTTATCATAGAATTAGTATGACTTTCAAACTAAAATTAAGTATTCAGTTATTAGGTTCCAGATTATAAGGGGCTATATGCCTACACTTATGTAAAACACAGTATGGCTTTTGTGGTTGTATTTTTTTTTTTAATGGAAAATTTGTTATTTCCAGTAGCATAGTGGCTCTATAGAGATTCACTAGTTCATACCTATATGCATAATCACACAAAGCTAATCTATATGAAGCACTGAAGTGTGTAATTGACTTAAATAAGAAATGTTGACAAGCATGAAGCTATTTTCTAAGTAGGAGTAGGATTATACACATTATTAAAACTAAAAACATACTCAAGTACATTTAATCAACTCTGAAAAGGGGACAATATGATCTGCTGACTCAGCAGCAGCACTTACTGAAGTATTCAGAGATTTTTTTTTCTCCTTCCTTTTTAGATGCTTTATTCAAATGTTAATTAGGTTTGTCCCTGCTCTGCTTGCTGCAGTTTATAGCTTGAGGTTTCATTACAGCATATTCAGCCTATTTCAGGTAAGAAAATTAATGGCTTTGAAATCTTTAAATCTGGATAGTCTTTAAACTGATTTATCACTGTCCTTTTTGTATGAGGATGGACTATTTGCATTGGCAAACAGTTGCCTGTCTTTCTTACATTTCTCTGCTTAAACAGAGTACCTTTTCTTCTCTGTGAGTTAAAATATTAAAGAATGTTTCCTTTCCACAGTGTGTTGTAGCTGGACATATTGCAGAATTGATCTCAGAATCTTCTTATCAAATTTGTTCCCTCTCTCATAAAAAAAAAAAAAGTAGGAAAGCTACTCTCTATGAATGCATTTCTCACAGCACCAAGGAGTCATTTTGACTTTCCAAGTTTTATTCTCTGCCATTAAGCATTAGTAAAACAAAGCAGAACAGTTTTCTGAAGAAAAGCAAGAGCACAATTAATCCGCATTGTCTTATTTCCTCTTTGCTCAGGGACAAATTACTCAGGAAATTCAAGGTTTAAATTCAAGTCTGGTGCAGTGAGAATTCAGTTTCTTATCCATTAGTGTTTTCCTAGTCACTAGCCTATTCATCCAGACCTTCATTTTTCTTACTGGTTAGATTTTCTTCTGGAGAAGTTGGAGGCAAACAGTTTCTGACTTGTCCTTTGTCTGTGTTTGCAGCACTGACAGGTGCTTTCTATGTCCGTACCCTCATCCCTGAGTGCAGGTGAGGTCACATCTGAGCTGTGCTGTCTTTTCCTGTTCCTCCTCAGATGCCCCGATTCTTTGAGAAGGAAAAAAAGAAATACTGGCATATAAGAAGTCGTCACTCTAGTAAATTCCTCTCCGAATGTCCAAAAAGGTGCCATACTCCTGCCCTGTACTTGCAAGAGAGCTGTGTACTTGGACAGCAGGATGACTGAGCATATGTCAGAGAGAATATTCTACAGTGTAAGCAGAGTTACTTAGTGCCTAATTATCAGAACTAGCACCTAACACGGTAGTTATAAAACATAAGACAATGATATAAAGGATGTAGTTACCTTAAAAGATTGTTTGGGGTTCTTTTGTTTGTTGTTTCTGAGCAAAATCCATGTCTGTAAAAACTGAGTAAGGAGGTTTAGGATTATTTATCGGGATGAAGAGCATCCAGTTCTTCTACAGGTAGCAGAATCCTTGAAGGTACATTCGCGATGGACAACTTAGAGAAAAGCAAGAAAAAATGAGGAAAAAAGAGAAACTAAAAAAACCCTAGGCATTCTCTGGGTTTGCTGATTTACATGAGGTTTCAGAAAGGTGACCTAGTGACTGACTTCAGGTTCATAGAATCACAGAATTATAGAATGATTTGGGTTGGAAGAGACCTTCAAAGGTCACCGAGTCCAACCCCCCCTGCAATGAGCAGAGACATCACCAGCTAGATCAGGTTGCTCAGAGCTCCATTCAAGCTGACACTGAATGTTTCCAGGGATGGGGCATCTACCACCTCTCTGGGCAACCTGTTCCAGTGTTTCAACACCCTCAGAGTAAAAAAATTCTTCCTTAGATCTAGTCTAAATCTACCTTCTTTCAGCCTACCCTTGTCCTACTGCAGCAGGCCCTGCTGAAAAGATTCTCCCCATCTTTCTTATAGGCTCCCTTTAAGTACTGAAAGGCTGCAATAAGGTCTCCTTGGAGTCTTCTCTTCTCCAGGCTGACCATTCCAGATCTCTCAGCCTGTCCTCATAGCAGAGGTGTTCCATCCATCTGATCATTTTTATGGCCCTCCTCTGGATCCCCTCCAACAGATTCTGTCCTTGCACTGAGGACTCCAGAGCTGGATGCAGTACTCCAGGTGAGGTCTCACCAACGCAGAGTAGAGCAGCAGAATCACCTCCCTCAACCTGCTGGCCACACTTCTCTTGATTCAGCCCAGGGTACAGTTGGCTTTCTGGGCTGCAAGCACACATTGTTGGCTCATGTCCAACCTTTCACTCACTAGCATCCTTAAGTCATTCTCAACATTATCCTCCCTTCATCCCTCAGCCTGCATTGATACTGGAGGTTGTTCCAGGCAAGTTTCACTTCTCCAGCTTGCCCAGGTCCCTCTGGATGGCATCCTAGCCCTTTGATGACGCTCAGCTTGGTGACATCTGCAAACCTGCTGCAGGTGCACTCCATCCTGCTGTCTGTCATTGATGAAGATGTTAAACAGCACTGGTCCCAATATGGAACTGTGAGGGACACCATTTGTCACTGATCTACAGCTGGACATCAAGCTATCGACCACTACTCTCTGGATGCAATGATCCAACCAATTCCTTATCCATCGAAGAGTCCACCCATCAAATCCACATCTCACCAATTTGGAGAAAAGAATATTGTGGGAGACTGTGTCAAAGTCTTTACAGAAGTCCAGTTAGATAAAATCCGTGTCTAGTCCCTTATCCACTTACATAGACACTCCATCGTAGAGGGCCACTGGGTTGGTCAGGTAGGACTTGCCCTTGGTGAAGCCATGCTGGCCGTCTCAAATCATCTCCTGTCCTCCATGTGCCTTAGCCTAGCTTCTAGGAGGATCTGTTCCACGATATTCCCAAGCTGCTAGTTCCCAAGGTCCTCTTTTCTACACTTTTGAAAAATGGGTGCAATGTTTCCCTTTTTCCGGTCTCCAGGGATTTCACCTAACTGTCAGGACTTTTCAGATATCGTGGAGAGTGACCTGGAAACTGTATCAGCCAGTTCCTTAAGGACTTTGGGATGTATCTTGTCAGATCCCTTAGACGTTGGTATGTTCATTATCCTCAGGTGAGGATCATGAACCTGATTTTCTCTTACAATGGGAAAGACTTTGCTCCCTGAGTCCCCTCAGGATCCATCAGCTCAGGAGGTGTGGGCAGAGAGTGAAGACTGAGGCAAAAAGTTGCTGAATACCTCAGCCTTCTCCTGGTCTGTTGTTATCAGCTTGACAGTCTTGCTCATCAGAGGGGGTATGTTTTCTTTGGCCTTCCTTTTCTGGTTGACGTACCTGTACAAGCCCTTCTTATTCTTCACATCCCTTACCAAGTTCAGCTCCAGCTGTGCCTTGGCCTTCATAACCCAATTCCTACAGAACTGGTAAATGTCCCTATACACTTTCCAGGATAACTGTCCTGCCTCCAGTGACCGTGCATTTTCTTCTTGCCCTTTACTTTGACCAGCATGTCTTGACTCAGCCATGCTGGCCTCTTGCCTTCCTTGCCTGATTTCTTACTATATCCTTCCCAGAGTAGCTATGTGCAATTGTTATTAAAAAGAAATTACAAATTATTTTCTTAAGAAAATAAAGCCAGAAAAAATATTAATTATTCTTTTTCTCTTTTTTTTTTATGTTTTAGCCCACCAGTTAGAATAACTTTTGGGGAAATGGATTACATCGATTCAATTCTTGCCTTTTTTTTCTTTCTTGTTTTCCTTTTTTTTTGGTTTTTTTTGTTTGTTTGTTTTTTTTGATAAAATTATGAAATTTGCTTTTTCTAGGAGATTGTTTTAATTAAATTAATTACTGGGTTTTTTCTCTCCTGTTCTCTTTTCACTGCATTATAGTGAAAAAAAGGAATTCAGGAGTCATTTGGCCTTGCGAAGAGAAGGAGAGAAAGAAGGAAGGGAGGAAGGGAAGAAGGAAGGATTCTGATATTTTACTTTTTTAAAGTAATAATAACTAACCTCTTGCTTGTTTTAAAAAGGAGTGTAGTCATTTCATCTTATCAGCCAAATCAGAGTTTTTCTCTGATGGACTGAAGAGAAACTGCTCTCTGTTCCTGAATTTACTCTTTCAAATTATTATAACTGTCTAAATGTTTGTTGTGTTATACTCTGTAACACAATTCTTTTGTTGCACAAAACAATCTGGAGTAGCTTGGTTAAGAGAAAACTAGATGACAAAACTAGATGAGTGCAGTCACTGGAATAGAGCAGTTGCCCTCAAGTCCTCAGGGATTGTTTCAAAAAGAAAAGAAAGAGCAACTGGATGTAGCCTTAAAAGGGTCAGAGTGCAGCAAGTTATTTGTTATGGAAAGGGAAGAATTTCGGTCTAGCTGCGTTAACAGCATAGCTAGGAAGTGAAAAAATATGGGTTAACTAAAAATTTTGATTAAGATAAAGAGTTTAAACAGGAAACTCTTCACGCATTTTGGAAAGCAGAAGTAGATGGAAGAAAGGGGAAAATACATTGTCATCTACTTAAAAGTAAATAAAATTCTAGAGCAAAATATGTAACAGGATACAAATAGTATGCCAATTTATATTCCCTGAGTTGTCCCATGATAATGTATATTAGCACATAATTATATCAGCTGATATCTGCCTGTATCATTATATGATAATATAAAATAATAATTTCATTTTCAATAATTTCAAGATGTTATTGCTACTTTTTTGTGACATGTTAAGAATTAGCAATATAAACTAATATATTTTTCAAAAGAAATATTGATTATTGCATACTAAGGAGAAGAATGGTGCTCACTGACTTGTGTTGTAGGGAAGGAGAATTAATTCAAACATACATACCAGAGCTTTCAAATCATATACAGATCTTGGGACTGTAGCTAGAATAGTGCAGGCTTTGGACATGGGAAGAAAAACAGAGAAAGGTCAAGCAACTGGCAAGCTTCTTGAGGAAACTCTGGAAGCTTTCCAAATGTGGAATCTTTGAAGGGCAAGAAATAAAGAGTGAAAGCTACTCAGCTACTCTCTTCCTTGCAGGTTAAAGTGTTCTCATACCATTGGTCAGGCAACCAAGTTTAGGGGCAGTTAATCTGTGATGCCCATTCTACTGTGGGTTCTCTTCCCTATAGGACTAATCCTTCCCCTGTGTGAGAGAATACAATTTGCCATTGACTGCTACGTGACCCAGAAGAGCAGTAAAAAGTTCTAGGCCATTGCAACTAACTTGTGGGAAATTTTTGAAAACTCTGCAAGAAAAGGTTGAAAGACTTCTTTTAAAAGAAACATCAACCCTTTAAGATAATAACTATCCTTTAGAAGGAATCACATCTCTGGTCATCTAAATGCAGCTCAGCTTCTTTCCTTCTTCTCCTTTCATCAGCAAACTTAACAGCTGGAGCCTCTTACAGGACACACAATTGACAGATAAAGGACTCAGATGCCAAGGACTAGAATAAATTTTTTAGCAGCAACATCTGTGTCTGTCGCAAAGCCCTTGGCTGATTTCTTGGCTGGCTGCTTGGCTGCCTCTGCTCTGACTGTGACTCCAGCGCTGGCTATGCTAATGACCATGTAATGGCCCCTGGTGCCCTCTTGGGGAATTAAACTGCTGATAAACTTGCTGGCTTGCCTTGTCCCTGGATTCTTTTTTTAGCTTTGAGTGACCTGCAGCTGGAGGGGTTTGTTCCTTCTTTGAGAGGAAGGCCCCTGAACAAATGCTCACAAGTTGAGCGTATGCAAGGCCAATTGATGCTGCCAAAGCAATATTTCGCAGTCTGCTGTAAAGTCACTTTCTTTTTATATATAACATCTCCTCAAGCCACTGGAAATACTAAAAGTGTCAGAAAGCAAAAAATTCTGGGGAGCACAGACTGTGGAGTCATCATTCACTTCAGCATGTATGTTATGAATTTCAAAACAGAGGGATCACTATCTTACAAAATATATCCCTAAATTTGTCCCAAAGAGAACTCTTCTAAATGTGTGGTTGGCTCACCAGAAGGCAGGACAGGTAACACTTTGTCAGCAAAAGTAGAAGCTTATACTTTTGTTTTTAGTCTAAGAACTCTTAAATAGATCCTAAACCCCAAAGGATGTTTGCATGTACTTAAGCTGAAGTGTCCTGTGAACATTCTTTCATTCTCTGCCTGTAGTTACTCAGACTCTCTGGCTTTGCCATGGGCTCGCAATGACTATTCAACTGAATTTTAGCCAAAATACTAATACTCAGTTTCTGAAGACTTACTTTTCAAATGCATTCTTGAAGATGAGTAGTAAAGACAGGGTGATGCTCTTCGCCTAGGAGAAATCCTGCTCCCTTTACACACAAAAATACAGTAACCTCTCAGGGCTTGATTGTTCAATTCCCTTAGGTTTCTTTATGCTTTTTGGTGATACAAAATGCCTGCAAATATAGGAAACATCGCCAACAGGGAATATTAGGGCATATGAAGCAGGTCAATGGAGTGGTTGAGAAGAGGATGTGCGACTGAGAGCCTCAAGCTATTGGAAACAGAATGAAAACAACAATGTTCACACAGCTCTACTTTTCTCCAAGATTGGGCAAGCAGGGTTTTGGCTTGCCTCAGAGTACAATTTCTTCCACGAAGGATAATTAGTAATAAAAAGAGAAGCTTAAACTCAGTAACTTCATTAAGATGCCTTAAACTGTAAAAAAAAAAAAAGAAAAGAAAAAAGAAAAAAATACATGTGGAGGGGAAGAACACAAAAGAAAAAAGCAGAATTGAATATCTAATTCTAAAATCTAATACCTAATCTGAGATGCCTAATACATCTAATGCCAGACACAAAGGCAAGACTGGCTCAAGACTGAAGCATCTAAGTCTTAGATGTCATCTCACCTAGTGCTAATAACATCTATTAAATGGAAGGAAAGATGGATGCATCTAAGAAGAAGATTCATAGATAGTGATGACAGACAGCTAGGTAGCTGTTATATAGTTACCAGTTTCAAAAACTGCAGATGTGGAGTGCCTGTGTTGGACTTCTTCCGAAGAGTTATGTTTTTCAAACAGGATTAGAGAGAAATTATGCTTTGTTCAGAACGATAATTACATTCCAGACCTAATTGCCTAAGAAGAGTCAAATTTTTCCTTATTGGAGGAATAAGAGGAAGGAAATACTTGGAATATGTTATGAAGCACTGTTGACCAATGGTCTCCCAAATGATCACCTACTTATTAAACTGCAATTCTGTCTGCTACTTCTTGATACAGACTTTTAATTACTTAAATATTGTATGTAAATTCAAATACTATTAGTACATAAGGCTGAAAGAAAATAATTTCAAAATATTGTATATTCATTGTTCATAATGTGCTCATAAGAGCTAAGAAATCTGAATATGTGATCTAAGCCAAACAACGTATGAGTCTGGATCTGTAATGAGTCTCTCAGTTACTGAGATTTTGTACAACCAGAGAGGACACTGTAAACTCTTTCTTTGTTCTTTTGCGCTTTCTTTTATGTTAAACAGGTCTATCTGACAATGGCTACTAGCTTCATATCCAAAAGTGATACATTAGCGCCAGAATTGCAGAAAAAAGACATGAATTTAGATGAAAAATGTGCATCTTATTTTCTGAATATTCCTTGATAGATTTCTGCTGATATTCATATTACCGATATACTATAGAAGTGGCATAAATTACACTATTCATTACCTGGTTTCTAATTTATCTTCTTGAAATAGTATTCCCAGTAATTTCATGCATAAACACCAGTATAGACTGGTAAGAATATTCTAACTATCCATTTAGGGAAGATTTTTCTTAACATTGTTATGTATCAGAAGACTATTTTTTTTTCTTTTACTTAAAACTGCTGAAGTTTCATCCAAAAGGATAAATGGAAGGAATATCTCCTGGAATGGGTAAAAGTAGGTCATATCAAGTGCTAGAAAATATACTTTGAGCAGCTACTGTACATTGATAAATTAGACTTGGATTTCTAGGTTTTAGATTGGTAGGTTCAGACAAGATATATTAGTAAGTTCTCTACAGCCTTCTTAACTTGCATGATTCTGTTATTTAGCATTTTATTTATACTACAGCAGTTTAGAAAACAGTTGACTTTTATAACAGCTGATGCAACAGTTTTCTTAGAAGGGCACATTACTGTACTGTGGGAAGGACTTGATAGTAATGATACGAACTTTTGAATACCAATATAAACCATCACTGATATATTGATGATTAATATCTGTAAAGCTAAATGACAAGAAAACCCCAAAAAAGTACCAGTATGAATGAAAATATATTTCTTTAAAAACAACAGAGAATAATGTTTTAAAAACTGTACAAATTTTAATAACTAACTTTAGCTCTTTTACTGTCTTTTAATAGAAAGTTTTATTATAATTTAGAGGAGATAATAAATAGAATCATAGATTCATGGAAACATTTAGACTGGAAAATGCCTTTAGGATCATCAAGTCCAAACAGTAACCCAACACTGTCATGTGCTAAGCCATATCCCTGAGCACCACCTTCTACCTTCTAATTTTCTCCCTGCATAACCTCACAGCATCCCTATAGTTCTCCTGAATTGCTTGTCTTTTCTTCCAAAGGTCATAGATTATGCTTTTTTCACCTGAGTTCCATCCAAATCTCTCTGTTCAGACAGGCCAGTCTTCTTCCCCACTGGCTCATCATTTGGTACACGGGGACAACCTGCTCCTGCTCCTTTAAGATTTTCTTCTTGCAGAATGTCCAGCCTTTCTGGACTCCTTTGCCCTTCAGGATTGTCTCCCAGGGCACTGTCAACCAGGCACTATATGCATCTGACAAATATTTAAGCGGTTAGAGCTAGACTTGATATGCCTGATGCCTTTCTGGACTCCTTTGCCCTTCAGGATTGTCTCCCAGGGCACTGTCAACCAGGCACTATATGCATCTGACAAATATTTAAGCGGTTAGAGCTAGACTTGATATGCCTGATGACAATATAAGATTTGGGGTTTAAAAGAAAGCGATAACAATCCTGATTTCTTGGCTCCCTGCTTGTTGTTGGTTTATCTATTGATGCTGTGATGTATTACAGTGACTCAATGAGCCTTGAGACATACACAATCATGTTCCAAGATCAAAACTCTTGTTAATCATCAGTTTATGAATCTTTAAGCAAAAATATGTCAGAAGAATAATCATGACTATAACTTTACTGTACATTAAAAGTGAATATCAACTCTTCTTCAAGCTGAGGTTCACCTTCCATTGTCATGACACTATGTTGTGAAGTATGGACATTGTTTGTATTTTAGATGAAAAGTGGAGCAGAAGGAAAAGTTTTAGCCAAATGTTTTGTCATAGTCTGTTCAGCCATGCGTACTGTCATCTCACCTACCTCCACAGCATGCTCATGTGGACAATAATAAGCAACCCACGACATATCTGCCTTTATAGCAGTTTGGACAGCATCACGGCAAGCTACAGAGATGCTGGAACCACCTGGGGCTTTACCTAAAGTCGACTGGATATGCAGACTGGGATAGAGCCTATTTCCTGGCCTGGCCTTTGCTGCTAGCCAAGTTCTCAGTAACAAAAGCAAGACAAACGAGAAAACAAATCCAAACAAAAAGACTGAAAGGTATTGATGCCATATTTTGCACTAGGCACACTGTTAATCACATTAAAATAGATGTAAACCTGCAACTCTTTTTGTATAAAATATTCTAGTTTTGAGAGAATTTTTCCTACTGTACTCTGTGCAATGTAATTTAGAAACTGTATGTTAAAGGTCTCAGAGTGTAAGACTTTTAGGACACATCTTCATATTTTATTTAGTTCTGATTCACTTATTCTGTATTATTACGTATGGTAATATTTAAGACCTAAGTTAGTGGAAACATTGATTATATTCAAGGGAACCGGTGTGTCAGCATATCAGTACAGCTACCTGCAACAGAAGATGGTACTTCAGATAATACTTTCTACGTTGGCAGGAGCACAAAAATTTAATTATGGCTTTTGTGAATGCTTGTGCATAAAGATGTGTGTGTATGAAGTTTATTGCAATAGAAAAATTCAATAACTTCAGTGTCATATTACAACTTACTGAGTTTCTCTTTGCTTTTAAAAGAACATCCTTGTATATAATGTTTTTTTTAAAAAAAATTACAATCCAAAGTTAAGCAATTAGAAATATTTCTTCATAATTAATAGCTTCAGTCCTTCATATGCATTATGACACAGCCTATGTACCACAAACACATACTTTTCTTTCCTCCCACGGGGTTCCTTGTTCAGTACCCAAGATGTATCGAGCTCAGTTACCAAGCAGTTTTTGCAATATATTTTATAACTATTAGACCTTTTTTTTCCTACGTGTTAATCAAATGTTGTTCGAAAGACAGAATTATTTATCTTCTTGTGAGCTTTTCCTCTGGGAAATGTAAGTGTATCATAAACATTAATCAATTTATTTTTTGTGGTGTCACTGTGAGATGGAGTGGTATTATTTTACAGGTGATGGAGACACACAGAGAAATTAAACAAGAAGTTTTCCATTTGTTTTATCTTTCTGTGTGAAGTGACTTTGGACTATTTAGTTTTGAGCTCTAGGTTCATCCTTTCTGCAAATCACTTCCCTGAACTCTCAAGTCAGACAATGAGAAATTAAGGAAGATATATTTATAGGCCAGATGTGACCTACAGTGAAGAAAGCCAACCACATACAAGACTGTATCAGCAACAGTAGCCAGCAGATCCCAGGAGAGCCTTATCCTTGTGCACTTGTGAAGCCACACCTGAAATTCTAGGTCCATGTTTGGACAGGTATTGATACACTAAAATGTGCCCTGCAGAGATTGTTGAGACAGTGAGGACAATGGAGCACATTATGTACAAGCAGAATCTGGGTGTTATCAGTCCTAGAAAATAAATCTAAGGAGAGATCTTATTGCTGTTTTCAACTACTCATGGAAAAGGTATAGAGGAGATGGAGCCAGATCACTTCTCAGAACATATCAAAAGAGTGGAAGAACTCAAACTGAAAATGGAGAATACTGGTAACATGATTTTTCTCTTCTGCACTTACATTCCATGAGAAAGTCAACTTTTTAAACTAAAAATTACTATCCTGTTGTTCTTTATTTCCACAAGTAAACTGTGCGAATAGACTGTGGACTGTCCACAGGTCATGGCTCTCTTTTATAGTGAGAACAGCAGAGTTCCACTTAGTATCGCTCAATATTGATTTTAATGACAAATATTGTTGCAGTGTATACTTATAGGTAGTAAGTATACACTTGCTTAAGTAACATTAACTCAAATATTTCTTCATACACTCATACTTGATTATATATATTTTATATAGAAGTAGATAAGATACAGATAGATAGATAGATATAGATAGCCTTTCAGTATATTTGCTAACAACAAAGACAAAAATGACTGAAATGTAAATACACAACACAAAAGAGAGATCATTGGATTAATCAGTTCTGATAAAACACTTTTGTACTGAATTTTGGAAACTGATTTTTTACCTTCACCTTTCTTTTAGTATCCCACACTTGCTATCCAGCACATACAGTTCAGTACACAGTCTCAGCCCATCCCTCTTCTAGCTGCACTTCTTTCAGAAAAAGCAATTGCTCTCCCCAACCTTCATTCTGCACCAGTTGCTCATCACTACCTGATGATCGGATCTGCCCGTTAAACTCCCTGTTTAAGCTTTTTGTGACCTTCCTTGGGAAAAACAAACCAAAGTTGATTTAAACAGTTTAAATAGCAAGTACCTGCCAACTGAACTGAAATGGTTTAGGGAGCAATCACACAGCTAACAAATCAGATGGGTGATGAGTTTTCCAGAGGACTGGAGATAAGCAGTTGGGTGACGGTAGGAGGAAAACAAACTCCTTCCATTGACACCACTGCAGCTGGACCTGTTTTACCTCCTTTGACATTCTTCCTCCTCATTTATCTAAAACTTTCAAAGGGCCTTTGCTGTGCCTTGAGCCACATGGAAGATATTCAGTAAAGATCATGAAGGTATACCAAAAATCAAGTCCAGAGAAATCTTAGAGAAGGAGTTTTAAGAACTAATCTCAAGCCTCATGAAGGGAAAGCAAAACTCCTATTACCTCAGTAACTAGCAGATCAGTAGACCTCAAATTCTTGTAGTAAAAAAGCAGGTCCTTCATCACGGAATTAATATAAAATAATGTTTATGTGCTATTAGCTTGGCTTTGTTAGAGTTATTTGTGATTGCTGTCTCTTCAAACCTTTTTATTATTAACATAACACAGAGTGAAATTCATGGTGCTGTATTGAAAAGAGAAAAATTTTTTATGGACCACACAGAAAAATGCCTTTTAACTTGACTTTTACTTAAGTGTCATTTTATAAGGACTGTCTCAGGTATTATAAGCATGTACATACTCTTTCATGTAAGATTTGTTCAGATAGATTCTCCATGCTATTTGACAAGTTCCAGCAGTCAGGTGAAGTCCCTGGTGACTGGAAAAAAGGGAACATTGTACTCATTTTTCAAAAGAGTTCAATCCTGTAAAGGAGGACCCTGGGAACTACTGACCTTTCAGCCTCATCTTTGGGCTCAGGAAGATCATGGAATAGATCGTCCTAGAAGCAATGCTAAAGCACATAGAGGACACAGAGGTAATTTGAGGAATGGCTTCACCAAGAGCAAGTCCAGTGGCCTTCTACAATGAAATGGCTGCATTGTTGGATAAGGGAAGAGCTATGGATATCATCTATCTGGACTTCTGTAAAGACTTTGGCATGGCTGTCCCTGCTCCCCACACCCCCACCCCCAACATTCTTCTCTCTAATTTGGAGAGATGTGGATTTGATGGGTGGACTGTTTGGTAGACAAGGAATTGGTTGGATCATTGCATCCAAAGGGTAGTGGTCAACGGCTTGATGTTCAGCTGTAGATCAATGACAAGTAGTGTCCCTCGGGGGTCCGTACTGGAACAAGTTCTGTTTAATATCTTCATCAATGACATGGACAGCAGGATGGAGTGCACCTGCAGCAAGTCTGCAGATGTCACCAAGCTGAGTGGTGCAGCTGGCACACCAGAGGGATGGGATGCCATCCAGAGGGACATGGGCAAACTGGAGAAGTGGGCCCATGTGAACCTCATGAGGTTCAACAAGGCCAAATGCAAGTTCCTTCACCTGGATCAGTCCTTGGTATCAATACAGGCTGGGGGATAATGGAATTTAGAGCAACCCTGCTGAGAAGGACTTGAGGGTACTGGTTGATGAAAGGCTGGACATGAGCCAACAATGTATACTTGGAGCCCAGAAAGCCAACCATATTCCAGGCTTCATCAAAAGAAGTGTGGCCAGCAAGTTGAAGGAAGTGATCCTGCTGCTCTACTCCACCCTGATGAGATCTCACCTTGAGTACTGTGTCCAGCTCTGGAGTCCTCAGCACAGGAAAGACATGAACCTGTTAGAACAGGTCCAGAGAAATGTCACAAAAATGATCAGATGGTTGGACCACCTCTGCTATGAGGCCAGGCTGAGAGAGTTGTGGTTGTTCAGCCTGGAGAAGAGAAGTCTCCAAGGAGATCTTACTGTGGCCTTCCAGTGCTTAAAGGGGGCTTATAAGAAATATGGGACAGTCTTTTTAGCAAAGCCTGTTGTGACAGGACAAGGGGGAATGCTTTTAAAGTAAAAGAGGACAGATTTAGACTAGATTGAAGGAAGAAATTTTTTATGTTGAGGTTGGTCAAACACTGGCCCGGGTTGCCCAAAAAGGTGGTAGATGCCCCATCCCTGGAAACTTTCAAGGTCAGGTTGGAAGAGATCTGAGCAACCTGATCTAGCTGGTGATGTCTCTGCTCACTGCAGGGCATTTGGACTAGATGACCTTTGCGTGCCCCTTCCAACCCAAAGCATTCTATTATTCTATTCTATGAGATTGCTTATATCTTAAACCTCATCTGTGTTTATCCTATGGCTGGATAGTTAATATGCCTGATATGTTTTTTGAAGAAGACAGTTTTTATAGGATGTATGAATCATTTGGATGGCATCACGTATTTCTTATGCCCAGGCCTGAAAAATATTATTCCAAAGGCAGCATCTGGCTTCCTGGCACATCTAGTCTGTAGTTTCTCAGTGCCGCTAGGTCTGTTGTATGGTTGGTCACATTTGAATGCTAATTTTAGTTCCTAACTTGTCAGAATAAAATAGACTTTAAACATCTTGTAGAAAGTATGTGAAAGCACATATATACGTGCTTATGAACAACTTATGCTACTTCTGCAAAGTATTGTTAGTTCTCAATGTCAATATGTCTGTTGATTACCTGCAATCATACTTTGTGAATACGTGTACATGTGACAAAATATATATCTAAATAATTGTAACAGCAACTTTTTTTTTTCACCTGTTACCTTTATCACCAAGGTTACGCTAAGGATATCAGGGACTAGCTTTATTTCTTCATCCTTACCAAAATGAATATTTTGCAAGCAATCACAGAATTTTTCCACATTCTTTAACATCTACAGAAAAAAGATTTATTTTGAGGTAAAGCTCCAATTTTGCTCATATTCTTCTAGATCTTTTCCTATGTTTCAACTTTTTCTTCCTATCCTGGTTTCACTGGGTTAGAATTGTAAGCCAGCCATGGTATGCAGGCTGTTAGCAGTTCAAAGTCAGCCAGGGCAGCTGACCTGAGTTGGCTAACAGTTGTATCCCATACTATAAATATTATTCTCATTATAAAGGGGGAAGTTTGCTGAGCATAGGAGCTCCTCCTCTTCTTACCTTTCCTTCTTTTCTCTATCCCTAGAGGAGATTGCTTGTCATTCTGCTTCCCAAGGACTGCTTTCCCATTTATTGTGACTGCTTTATGTTTGCTGGACTGAGTATAACTGAGTGTATTTTGTATAGGTACTAGTTTGCTGTTTCATTAAAACTATTTTCACTTCAACTTGTGGGTCTCCTTTTCCCAATTCCCCTTCTCAGCTGGGGTGGGGTCATTAAGTCATAGAGCAACTGCTATCATTTAGTTCTGAATATGGGTTGAATTTAGATACTTCCCCACCCTCCTTTCTTCTTAACATCTATGCAAATCACTTTTGTCTTTTGCCATTATTTCACATAGCCAATCTCATCCCCTTCTTTTACCAGAGGCCTGTACTCATTCCCAAGATCTTACACCTTTCCTGCCTGAATTACATTTCTGGCTGTTCTTTATTCACCCTGACCTTAGTAATCATTTCTTACCCTTTGCTTCAGTTCTGGTTTAGTCCAAAGCTCGACCAAAGGATCTACAGCACCCAGTAAAAATAAATCCTATGTAGAAGTCAATATTTAAATAAGCAATTCAGTCTACACTATCAAATCCTTAATAATCTTGCTTTTCCTAGGAGTTCAAAGCACCTTGTATCAGCATGGTGGGAACTAAACATCTAGGACAACGAAGGCTGACGGTAGAAATTTTACTCACTGATTTGCAGAAACATAGAACTGTAAGTTTATGTGAACTTAAACCAAAATTGAAGATTTAGTTGTTTCAATTTATTTCCTTTTTAATGATTTTTTTTTTTAAGATTTATATCTTCAAGAATCTTAGTCTTTTGTGCTGACAGCAGAAAAACACTTTAGCTTGTGAGTCTATGCTGTTTTATCACTTGCCTTTAAAGGAATCAGGAAGTGGGAGGGTGGGGTGGATTTCCTAATAATAGGACATGTCACATTCCATCTCAAAGTTTTAAAATTCCCGTAAGGCATTTAAAATTCACTCCAAAATGCGGTCCTTTACAAAGAATCCAAATCTTCATAATTCTGTCATTTTCCAGGGTATATGGACTTGAATGGTTTTTAATAGTATTACAGTAATTTATTTCAGAACACTGACTTTAAGGGGGGTTTAACTTTTGTCACCTTGTAATTGGCAGAACTGGGACAGCTAGCTAAAGCCCAAGCAGTCGCTGTTCATTTTATCAACAAGCACCCTGTCACTGATATAATGTTTTATAGATTATATATGACAGTTTTACATCTGCTAAATATCTTTTCACACCAAACTTTTTTTGTTTTTGTGTTAGAAATAGTGGAAAATTATACTGAACTAAAATGATATCCTTTATGATGCCATACAAAAAAGCATATATTAACTTGCATATATGAGTTGGAAAGATTTTTCTGGTTCACTACCCCCGGAAAAAAAAAACAAACCAAAACCAAAAACACCCAACTGAGTACTAAGACACACTTACAATATTGAAAGCAGTTTGATGCAAAACATTCTATTTTTCATACTCTTTTTATTTTACCTTAGAGTTTTTCCTGATCATTTAAGGTAGTTCTGTCATTTAAAAAAATTATTTATTATTTTTATATGCATCAGAAAACAGTCTCAGAATAAATGTTATAGACCTCTGAGTGCATTCAGGTTGAAAATACTTTCAGTCACCGTGGTCAAGATTGGATTGACATGTTTGCTGTTACAGAATTTAGAACTGATGTCAAAACAGCTCCACTAAATGATGAACAACTTGGAGCCAGTCTGCAGGGAAATCTCTGAACAGTAAAATATAATCATAATGTGACTTAATTTATTTGTCATAAAAATTACAGTCAACTCCAACTAGGGCAGAAGTGTTTTGTCTACAAAATTAAGCAAAAAACCATTTCCTGAAAAACAAGCAACCCAAAAAACTTCCTTATTCCTTCAGCTACGTTCTGCGTGGTTATAATTCCCTTATTGTAGAGTCACAGAATGAATTAAAAATATTGATACATATTGTTTGAAGTATTGTATTGCTTATTAAGGTTTTATATCTCCCTTTTTAACTGGTGGGTAAATCAAGACCAAAAGAAGTTAACTGCAGTATTCACAGCTGCAGAGATCTCCTGTGGGGTCACAAACATTGGGTGTATTGGTGGAAACTTAGTTATCCCGCCTAAAATATGTTCACTGTTAAATAAATCACAATGAAATTTAATCCTTGCTGATTGCTCGTAGCTCCCCTGACTGTATTATGTTTCAAGACAGAAATTACATGCTGAAAGTACTGATTCAGAATGCCAGCAATACACAGATATACGTGATTCAAAGGTGGTGACTGATGAAATGTTGGCTTTCTGATTATTTTTCTTGTTATTATGTCCTTCAGTTCTACCCATCTCCCCAAAATTCAGCATTCTAACTTGTACTTTTCCCCCCCTTTCTGTTCTATGCTTGATGAAAGCGTATTTTATCAAATAAAACACAACTCTTCAAGCAAAAATTGAGCGCTGACAGAATTAACTCATACAGCAGTCAGCTGATGAGTCTTCCTTTGGTAAGGCTTTATATCTTTGATCTCATCAGCAGGTGAGTCTTCCCTATCTTAGGTCATTGTTCCATCTGCCAGGTTATTGACTGATCTTAATCAGAAAGGGGTTGAACAGATCCCACTTGTTTAATCTAACCTGATGATCAGCTGCAGTCTTCAGTGAAGCCGCTCAGTTCTGGCCCAGGGTATCAGCTTTTTCCACCTTTCCATCTATCTCCTCTCACGATAAGGCACCCTTCCCCAGCCAATGTATTTAACTTTAGTGCAAGGACCCCTGCAAAACAGACAACAGTTTTGTAGTACACTTTGACTGTACAAACCTGAGAATTAATTAAAGAGTGCAAAATTTATTGAAGATTATTATCTTTCTAATTAATCAATGACCAGTATATGAGGCTTGAATTACAGCTGAACAGAATGACAGAGAAAGTGTTTTCTCCGCAGTATAGGAACAACTACTGACCTTTGTTTGCTTATATAAAACCAGGGACCTAACACCCAGAACAACTTAACAATCTCCAACAAAGAGAGCTTAGTCTTTGTCTGACTTAATTCCTCAGTGTCCCACATCTTCCCATTTTCATTTTCATCTCACACCTAGTCAACATCTTTCTTAGTTGGGTTCTGGAGATTCAAAGGCCAAAGTAGTGAGTGAGGTTTCTTTGAGGTAGTACAAGTAACAAAGGAATAAGCCCCTATAATATCTACTTATTTTCTGAAATCTTAACTATGGTGTCATCATGAAAACAAATCCAGCTTCTATGTCAGCTCGAATCAACAGCAGTGTTCATACTGGTCATACTGGAGTTTGACTTCAATTCATGAACAACAAAGCAGCTGCCAAAACCTCTTTCTACTTTTTGTCTTGCTAAATCAGTATGGGAAAAAATAGTTTTATTCAGAGAATAAAATTTGTTTTATTTATTCAGAGAATAAAATTCTTTGTTTATTCAGAGTATAAAATTATTTGTAGTAGTATAGAGAGTTATTTTCAAAAAGCCTAAATGTTTTCTGTATGAAATTACACATTTTCATCAATAAACCAGCAGTGCATGAAGCAATAATAGAAAGATCCCTATGTAAATACCTGCTAATAACATATAAAAGTAAAAACTGATAGAACAAATATTTTGTGGATAAAAAGAAAAAGACAAGGTTTTCTCTCTCACATCTTATAGTCGCTGCATAAATCATTGTTTACTTCTTTTGGATAATTGTTCCTAGATTTTTGTAAACTTATGGCAGATGTGTTCATGAAAAATTATGCCTGTCTCAGAAAATTTGGAAGGAGTCCTAGGCTGCCCAATTATGCAAGAGTTATAGCTCATGGAAGGGACACCTACTGTTTTAAAAAGGGAAGTGGGAATTATAAATTTTTCACAAAGGAAGTTCTGTCTGGAAGATTTAATGGAGCTGGAACTTGAACAAAAGATGTTCAGTTAGGTTTTTTATTTTGTTTTGTTCTTTTCTGACACCCATTTTGTCAACAACAATTAATATTAAGTGCTGCAGTGGTTTGAATCCAAGCATAGCCGTTTTACTCACACTTGCTGTTTAATGTATGCTATGTAAAGGAGTAACAGTGGAAAACCAGGCATATTGCCAACTTTGGGATTTTTTTCCTCTTAAAGGAGTTTTTTGATACTTCAGATGCATGTTGCTATTATACGTGCTTGTATATTCTTTTAATTAAGTAGGTAATATATAAAATACATATAACTTATAAAGAAGTGCATTCATTACAAAGTATTAATTGATTTGTAGAGTCAATGGCCAGAAGTACTAATTAGGTACATTTCGTTTGACCTCATCTATTATACAGACTTGCATAGGTCATCACCCAGAAATTTCTGCTGCAGGCTTATATCTGGAACTGTGTGTAGGATGGAAGTTGCATTTAATAAGAATTCCTGAGATTTCAGACATGTGAAATCTGGGAGAAAAATCATGGGAGAAAAAGGAAAAATCACTTTACCACAACAGAAAATTCACTGAAAAAGAAAAGAAAAAGAAAGGAAGGAGAGAGGAAGGGAAGGAGGAAGGACTGTTTCACTGCTGCAGATCTTATGCTCCAACAAGCATCTGCTTCAAGGGGAATAAGCAGGTCTTCTTTTGGTATAATAGCCTGTAGAAAAAAATTATTCAGGAACGGAATATATATGTTCTGAAATACAAGCCTTCAGGAACTGAACTACTTGTATTCTGCAATGGTAGAATCATACAAGTGTTTTGCTAAGTCCCTTAAAATAGTCTATTGGCCAAGATATGCTTAAGACTGGGAAATGACAGGTAATGGCAGTTAATTGTGCATAATATTTTAAACAAGAAAATCCAACTTTAATCAGATAAAGAGGTCTTTGGTTATTTGGATCATTAAAAGAATGTGTACAGTGACTTTCATTGTAAAACATTAAGAAAATCACCAAGGAAAACATCCAGAGGCCAAAGCTATTCTAAAGAAATAGAAGCCCAAAGTGGAGTATCTCTTCCCAAACGCATGTACTACAGAAATTACTGGACATGTTGGTGACATACCATAAAGATATGACAAGTGGCAACTTTTTTGCATTTTGTATCAAAATGTTGTCACGTGATACATGCAGATTTAGTAGGTTTTTTTCCTTTACTATAACATTTGAAAGGTAATAAACCTATTAATCTAGGATTTTTTTAATAAAGAACTTTGAAATAAACCCATCCTGTGTACTTGATTGCATATTCTATTTGACTATCGAAAAAAAGGACCTTTAAGGTGTTAAAAAAAAATAATAAAGGGCAGGAAGGAAAGAAATATTTGAGACCTACATCCCAATACAACTGTCTTTCAAATAAATTTGAATTGTTGCTTTGGTTTGAAAATAAGCTGCAGTCTGGCCAAAATGAGCTACAGATCTTCATTCTCAGAAACCGTATGTCTACAAGTTAATGTTGTCCACTTGCTAGTTCAGCTTATTCTAAGACTTGTATCAGTTGTAAATGCATTAGTATTATATTGTAAATATGTAATATGTAATCTATTCAGTGACTTCATTTAACATTTTAATTTTTTTATATATTTGGTTGTTAAAAATACAGATTGGTCTCTGGACACATGCATACATTTCTTTCACAAGTAGCAGTGTTCTAAGCATACATTTACTGGAGCATTGACAGTACCATAAGCTCAGTGTTCTGTATGTTTGTATGTATTGTAATTACAGAGGTATCATAAAGATAATAAACAATTTAGTTTGCCTGAAAAAGGCAGTTTTCAAAGTTTGTAATGACAACCACTGCTTACCTAATGCACGGTGTCCCATGTAACTCAATTTTTGTCGCGATTTAAACTTATATAATTTAACATTTTCTGAATTAGTATAATATGAATTCTACTTGACTTTTCTGTATTTCTTTAGATGCATCTTAAGTATTTCCAATTAAGTAATGGAATGACATTTAAAAAAAAAATCTAATTTATATTATAGACTGCTTAAAAGGAAAAGGTAATTCATTTGCTGAAAAGTGAGATAAAGACCTGACATTTCATCAGCACTTTTCATGAATATTTAAGGTGTAGAAAGAAACACATTCTGAGAGGTAGAGAGAAGTGATATTAGAAGGTGGGGGTTAGGGAAAAAGAAAGAGGAATAGAGAAAATCATGGAAGAAGTTCTGAGATATAGGACACAAATTCTCAAAGTTCTACTGCAATTTGATAATTACTTCAAAAGGCGGAATTAAGTTTATACATACCCATTTAAGCACCTACATACAAAATTTCAGAGTTTCTAGTATTCATAAAAGTTTTACTCATTTTCACTGAACTGTCTGGCAGTTTAACACTTCTGGACAAATAAGTGTCTGACAGTGAGAACAGAGAAAAATGTCAAAATATTGGGTAAGTTGAGATATCATCTATAAAAGACCATTAAAGTAGTGTGATGGCATCTTTCTAATGCTTCCTAACACCTTGCAACGGCACAGTTCACCAAATGTATGGGATCCAAACTTAATTGTATTGCACAATTCTGAGCAGATTTGAACTTGGATTTTGGAAAAGCAGGAAAATATTTTATCACTTCACCTATGAAATACATTAATGTAGACTTTTTGCAGTTTCTTCTTTTGAAACTGATGTTCTAAAATGGAACAGAGTACACAGTGGAATAAATGATCCTGCATTTTAATTCTTAGAATGCACACCTAAAAGGCATATGGGACTATCCAGCCTCATAAGTATCTTATCTGGCCTGAATTTATTGTTTCAAGAATGGTATATGAATTTCTTAAAGACTGCTGGTTTGGGGGGAGATTTTTTTGCTTTCCTTTTGGCTCAAGTTGGAAGGGATGCAGAGAAATGAAGTACAAATCTTTGCTTCTTGCAGGATTACTTAAAACTCATCCATATGACTAAGAGTGTTCCTTGTACTCTGACAGGCTTAGTGCCATGACCATTTCCCTTGGGAGCCTGTTCTAGTGGCCAACCACCCTGTCAGTAAAGTTCTTTTCCTGAAGTACAATCTGAACTTCTCCCGATTCAGCTTCATTCCATTTCCTTATGTCCTAAATTTAAGTAAGTGTCTGAGATACTTATTTCACTCTTGTTACACTAATAGAAGTCATCAGTTATGAGATGGTAAGCCTTACAAAAATGCTTTGCTGGCAAGTTAGCTACTCTTTCCTGTGTAGCACTGATGTGATGTTTTAGTCTGTCAGGGTCTCCTCAAGGCTGCTTTCAGTTGTTTTTGTCTGAGACTTACCCGTAATTGCAGGGAAATTATGACACTGGAGATAAGAACAAAAAATCATGGACATGCTATATCTACCTCCCCACTGCTTGTTGTTTTTTTTTTTTTTTTCTTGTTTTTTCCCTTCTCCTTTCTATACTTTTGAAAGTAATTCTCAAAATGTCCCCTGATTTTAATACCAACAGGCAGGAATACACTAAGAACAACAGAAGGCAGAGTCACAGAGCCTTGCAGTCTGTCCTCTTCTGAATCTATAACAAGCACACATTAAGAGAAATCAGTCATTTTTCAAACTCTGAATGACCTACACAATTTCAAGAGACTCTTCAAGAACACGTGGCTACTTGTTAAGATTTCAAAGGCTGTATCATAAGAAGACTGTTACAATTATTGCAATGCGTGGAAGCATATGGAAAGCCATGTCACTTTTCGAGACTGCAGAAAACCACACAAAAAGAAAATGTTCTCTTAGCATAAATATGCAAGCTGCGTATAGTGAAAGAAGTAGTATAATAAAAGAGTATTTGAAATAAAGCTGAAAACAATTGGTGAAAAAATTTTTTTAAAATTCTTCATCATCAAAGTTATAATAATTCTTTGGTGAATTCTGTTGGTGTTTGATTTTTTTTTCTGTGTTAAAAGATTATAGATACCATTTTATATAAGCAGTTTGTTCATAGAAATTCTCTTGTATTTTATGTCTAGCAGGGGCAATTATAGTCATAGTCTTCTTATATGGTACAGTCTTAGAATTTATCTCTGCAATTCATGCTCAGTAATTTGTAATTAACTCTGGGGTGCTATTTAAGAAGATGACCAGTTATGAATAATCCCACATATGGAGAATGCATACTATTACTCAATGTATTAAATATAGTCAAATGTTTGATTACATTCACCATAAAAGTGTAGTCTACCATATATTATGTTGTAAACACAGTAGATCTTAAACCTACTTTGGCAACAATGGATTTAATATCTGCTTTCAGATTTCTTTCAAATTAATTTAAGGTGGTGTATGTATTTTCATGGTCCACTCTGAGAAAGAAACAGTGCAAATAAGTTTTGAAGAAAAATTTAACTGAGTTGCCAAAACAGAAGCAATCTTTAAGAACTACAGCTATTTAAAGAAGTGAAATAATTTGTAGCACAGCTGGTTGTGGATGTGCAGAGAGTTTTCTTAACTGGTCAAGATCAGGAGCTTGGAGTTCAAGAATAAGCTCAAGCCAAAGTCCAGCTTCTAGATACATTTTCAGAAAGGAAGCCCCTTGTGAATATCTTCACAGTGTTGCAGTTGGAGAATTCTTGTCCTTAAGCACTCTCGGGAGCAAGATCACCAACCCAGATAGATTTATTGAATGAGTATCTCTTGAGGCTATGACATGTCTTTCTCTTATACATCCAACTTCTTTGAAAACATTGCTATAAATCATAGCAATTCTACTAAGATAAGGGGATCAGTGACATTTACTATCAAAAAAGAATGTGGGCTAACGATCTGTCTTTGATTATGGGCAGCTATTTTACAATTGCTAATTAAAGTTTGTATCACAGCTGTTCAACCTTCTTGGCTTAAATAATGACTAATATATCAATTTGTGTTTAGTCATACATTCCAAATTCCCATTCTATCACATTACTAAATTATTATTATTATTTCTAAATATAACCTTCTTTCCCTTCCTCCTTCTCTTGTTCTGGTTTGTCTATCTATGGTTAGATGAGTTTTAAAATTTGCACTGCTCTTGTGGACTCAAGACTACTCTTCACTACTACTCTTAAGTCAGATAGGAAGCTATCAACCATGGCTGTTAAAGAAATGGAAGGAGATAGACCTTTTTTTAGCTATTTCTGCATTAGTAAAAAACAACATATGTATGGCAGCATAGTCTTTCAACTGAATTTATCCAACCTTTAACAACATTACTTATTTGACATTGATGTGAACATGTTTTGTCTGATAAAACTGAAATATTAAAAGTAAGAAGGATTGATGCAACAAATTTAAACAGACTATAAGAAACCATGGCAAGGTGTGGTTCAATCACTCATATTCCTTCTTTCTAAAAGCCAGGACAGAGAAATACAACTAATGTTTTTGTGTGAATAAACAACGAGCTCACTTGGATGTGCATGCGGAACTGATTTTTATTACATTAAATACAGCTATCCCAATAATATGACTCCAAATAAGGTTGATGATTCTCACACTCATTCTGGGAAGCCTGGCCTTGGGAATACCATGATGTTTCCTGTACTACCTACTATTCATAAGATGAATAAGCAGTGTCAGTATACAGTGTTATTTTTTAAAGATATATAATTTTTTGTGTTTCCAGAATAAAAACTAAGCTACAGTTTTTATGTAATTTCAGGTAGAAAGCACAGATAATTGGTCACATGAAACAGTGAGTTTGTAATACACCTCTGGTTAATTTTTAATCTGGCATTTAACAGTCAAAAATTTAAAAATATAAAGTAAGATAAATTGAAAAATTTTACTTTTTGTTTGTACAGGGGAGCAGCATATTTATCACTAAAATAAGGTGTTAATTTACTGACAGTAAGTGCCTATAGGTTTTTATATAATTGCCTCTGGTAAAATAGTCTATTCTAAAATTTTCCACTGTAACCTGTAATGATCAGAATCATTGAGTAGTTTGGGTTGGAAGGGACACTTAAAGATCATCTAGTCCAATTCTTCTTCAACTAAAGCAGCTTACTCAGAGCCCTGAACTAATAGCAAAAGTAATAGTAATAACAAAACCAGGAAAAAAAAACCAAAAGCAAATCTTGGATCAATGTATAATAAAGTAGTTAAATTATGGTTGGATTTTAGTATAAGTCACCTGGAATAACTATTGTGCTCATTCTAACTGAATCTTTCTAATAAATTCTAATGCTACTCAGTTAACACATTAGTGTTCTTCCTAAACTGATCTGGCTACAGCACATACATGAGACTATTTTTGAAAGTGCAAGTATGTGTGGGCTTGCAAGAAACAGTTGATATTAGACTAAGTTTATCAGAAACAGTCTTCAACACTGATGCTTCATGGCAACCCCGATTATCAGCAATTTGTGGTTTTGTGTGTGTGTCTGTGTGTGCAAAATAGTAATGCACCACTGAAAGCATGAAGATCAACATCAGAGTTATTAAAACAGAATAAATTATCTTTTTTTTTTCTTTGTCTGTACTAGCTGTCAACGATGAACTTCTGGGTATTTTGCAACAAGTGATAGGAACAGTTAAAGTAATGACTCTTCAAAAATAAATATGTATCTTGCTAGCTCAGAAATTCCAACATGGTGCTGCAGAATTGTGGGGGGTTGTGTAAGTTTTGCAGCTTATACAAAAATTACTACTTGAACAGCTTTTTAATTATTCTTCTTCTCATGAGAAGTTAAGGATGTGAAAGATACAGTACTATATTAACATAAGCAATATTGCAAGTACCATCCTCTTTCTGCTGTCACACACCACAATATACTATGTTTAAAAGCCTTGAAAACTAAATCCAAGAACAAGATAGAGTTCCCAAACTCACCCTACACACATATGCTCAGTCCACAATCAGACTAAAGAGTTCAAATGCTTCCTGTGATCTATAACTTCACCTCACTGAGGACCAGAGATGTATCTCCTGATTAGCATACCCTGGTTCACCCGACAAACCATTGAACACAAAGGTCTATAAAACAAAATACACACTTAGAAGATGAATTAAATGTTCATTTAGTTAGGGAGAAAGGGGTAACCTCATTCAAGTAACAATTGCTCTCACTATTTCTGAGTTGTGATCAGCTGGTTTCTAGGAGGTAGTGCTTACAATTCAGTCACACTCAATGTTTTTGGCATTGTAAAACTGGTTGAAAGACCTCTCCGACACCTAAATATCTTCCTAAACACAGTGTTTACTATCTTCTCTTGGCCCACCAGAAGCTCAGCCCAAACATATAGTTCTAAGAGTAAAACGTATTCAGCGTGGGAAAGATTATCAATTCATTCTGCAAATGAAAGAAAACATATCATTCTAGGAAAAGAAAAAACAAAGGTGAACTGTAGGAAATCACAAATGAAATGCGGAAATAAGATTCAATCTTACACTTCAGCTACACTGTGGGAATATGTTGGAGAAATGGGTCAACCATGAGATCTTTCAGAGATATTCATATGACAATAATTCAATTCATTGTTTTGAAAATTAAGACTGAAAATTCAATCCAGACTTTCTGTTCATCATGAACTTGGTGCTGAGAATACGAGCTTTCTGTTACAGGTTCTTTGCAAGATATATTGGTAAGAACTTCAATTCTGAAATTCTAAATGAGGTGACGTTTTCTCAGGAAAACTTCCCTTTTCCAAGATTGACATCCCTTTCAGTCAACACTAGCTGTACAGCTGTAACCACATCATCATAAAGCTATGCTAAAGATGGATAGTTACATTAAAGAATAAGACTGGCTTAACTATGAACACTATGTTTAGTGAAAAAAATAAATTGTGCAAAATATATTTATCAAAGTAATTTAGAGGGATTTTTTTAAAGAAACAAATATCTCAATGAACATGAGAACTAAGGATATTTGCTTTTCTCTAGGTGTATCTTATGCTTGATTTTCAGTAGAATTGTATTAATACTTAGCAATATTTCTACTTACTATGATTTTTTTTTATTGACTACCCGAAGAAAAGACACATTGTAAAACTGTAACGTAAAAAACCATTTTAGATAAAGAGGTATATAACTGTTCTTTCACAGCAGTCTCATATTTAGTATCAATTTTTAATTTATTCGCTTCTGGTTTCATTGTTAATTTGTTCTCTTTTCCTTCCTTCATCACCTGTTAGTCTCCTTATCCTTATGTTGTTAGTCTCTCTGCATTGCTATATTCCCAACTTAGCTTTATTATTTTCTCGTTTCTCCCTATTCCAGGCTTTCTTTTAAATTGTTCAAAAATTTTTGAAGTGAGGCCTTTTCCTTTCTGTAACAGATCCACTTGCTAAACGTAATCTTAGTCATTACTCTGAAAAAAAAAATATTTAGAGGATATTGAGTTTTACCTCTACCTCTACCAAAAAAAATTTCATTAAACCATAATATTATATAAATGATCAAGTATTAGCCAGATTACTCTGCTGCTTCTCCTTTTTGTTTCTTTCCTATTGTCTCATCACCTGAATGGCAATACATGGACTGTTTGAGTATAATCAACTAAGCAAAGGATGAAAAAAATATTGAAAATCATTAGTGGTATTCTTGAGAAAAATGAAGCCTTACTCTCTATTGAGAAAATGACTTTTGAAAAGTCATACTCTCTATGACTTTTCCCAGTACTTGTAAGAAAATATGTATTTTGTAATTTTGCATTTGTTTCAGAAATTTTATTGAACCTGACAAATGCACACAAACACAGTCACAAGAATATACATGGACTAAAAGTTTATTTGGTTCGGTTGGTTTGTTTGTTTGTTTGTTTGTTTGGGGTTTTCTTTAAGTAAGAATAAATACTAACCACTATTTTGTAAATAAAATTATCTTCTACATATTAAAAAAGAGAAAGAAGCTGTAGTGTTTCTTATATTAAGGAAAAAAAAGAAAAAAGGGACAATTTTCTTGTATTATTTTAATTTCTGAAACTGTTTCTTGGACATAGAAGAATTTTATTGCAAGGTTTTTTTAAAAAAAAAATTGTGTATGTTCTTAGAACTTCATTTTTTATCAAAAGTAGTCAAAAATTTTAAAAGTTGATTAAAGTCTAGAGAAATAATTGATTTTTAAATGATTTTTCTTGTTTCAAAACATATCTATAGTCATATATAGTCAATAAGGGAAGAGGGTCTTATTGAAGGCGGAAAGTACTTTTTTGGTTTATTCCATTTCAGATGGATTTCTTCACTTACTAGATGTTCTGCAGCTATACAATTGTTAATGTACTAGCATACCCTTTATTGGGTGCTAATATACAGTCTATGTATGGGTGTTTATATTTACAGATAGTGCTTTAACACTTTACTGAGAAATTTGTCCCTAAGGAATTTTCAAGACAAAAAGTTTTAATGACGCTGGTGCACTTATGTAATCTTATTCTACAACTGAAATTCTTCCAGGTTTGTAACAAGAATTTTAATCCTGTGAAGGGAGAATTGAAGTATTAAGTTAGAAGGTAGATGCAAATTGTAGTGATTGTCTCTGTATTGCCACTCATTCCTTTTTTTACTTTCCAGTACCAAACTGTAACGAAAGTAGATCAATGCCTTATACCCATTTTCTGGCAGATGTCACTGTTGGTTGGATTGCAAGTGCTCTAAGTGAATTGCTTTGTTGAATTGTTCAGAATGACTTGTGTTGCAGTGCTCACTAACTACAGCATGTAGTTTCCTACTACCAGTCTGAATAAATGCAGCCTGAACTCTTCCATTTGAGTACTGATAAAAAAACAGCATCTGGGGCAAACATGTGACTGTAGAGCAACTCCTCTTCAGGAACAGGATTGAAAAGATGCATCTTTGACTGCAGAAGTAGTTTTGCAGGGTTGAAATTCTGCAGCTCTTCAGACAGGATATGGCTGGTTGATCTGCTTCATCAGGAGTAAGAAAAAATACAAGTTTCTTTGTTGAATGTCTCATGGATTCTTCAAACAAACAACAGCAAAAAAAGAGACCTGACTATTCTTCTGCTAAAAGCGGTGTATTACTCGTCAGTCCAATATCAAAGCATTTATCAAAGGCTTCTGTCAGAGGTATAGAATGATTTTCTAGAAATATCTGCAGCTCTTTCATCTTAAAAAAGTGAAGTGGGATGGACCTCTGGCTGCCAGAATGTTCTGAAATATGTACGCTATGAGATATTCTACAGGTGAAGTGTGTAAATGGCTGTCTGTCCTTGTTCTGGTAACCTTGAGAAACAAATGACAAACTGAATACATGAAGCTGCCACCACTTCTACTACCCCAAAAATGTGTTTCAGGTAGTATATATTAAAAAAAATAAAGCTGTTTCAACATGTGGCCACTGAGTCCGGAATTTTATATGGTCGAATAATACAGGAAAGACTACTTTTTTAATGTTTGTGTATTTAATTTTCATACCCTCAGCCATAAAGAATGCTTAAGCACAATACTGACAAAAAATTACTTAATTGTTGAAAGGGCTTTCTTAGACTTTGTCTTTCCATAATGGTGATGTGCACAAAATGAGACACATTGCAAACGAAATCCTAAAACAGCCCTTATGAAATAGAGGTATGATCATTCTTCACATATACAACTTTTTACGTGTCAGACAGAGTAACACTTCAACATGAAACCCCGAAGTGCTAAAAAGCCTACATGATTTTAGTGACAGATTGTATTTAAAGCTACAAAAACATAAATTCTGAGATGTATTAATAAGCAATTAAAATTTTCTGAAAATGTGACTTTTATAGAAGTCTGGAAATTTCTTCGAAAAAATTAAGTCTGCAAGAAAATATGTTGTCCTAAATAACAGTATGAACAAAGAAGAAAAATAAAAAATGGGAGGGAAAAAAAGGAAATAGAAAGGTGAATATGAGAGATAAAGGACAATATTTTCAGATTTTTTTTTTCTGGAAATACATTCTTAACTATGTATGAGACATATAAAGTTCAGAAAACGATAAAATTTAACTTTGGGAAGATAGTTTGCAGTTAGGTGAAAGTCAGAATTTACTATCAGAAATGTTTCATTCCAGTTAAAAACCAGTACCAGTAACAGAAAAAGCAATAAAAGGACCTGAATAGCAGACAGAAAATAAAAAGCTTTGTTAAGTAAAATTCTAAGAATAAAAATAATATTCCTTGCACTTAACCTTTATATAAACTATGTTTCTTCTGCCTTTATGATATTCTTGGATCTTACTGGACTAAAAACCCTACTCTTTTACAATTTTACACTGACGAGTGCCCTCCAGGTCTGACCAGCTGTGTCCTCCTTAAGGAAAATCAACATAATCCTGAAAAGGCTGCAGAGTTTTGAGTATCATCAATATTCACTGAAAGAGAAATAAATCATAGCTGTGAATGTTCAGCACCTTTCAGGAAAAGGCCCATAAATATTAATGCCAGATACTAGAAGTCTTACATTCTGGAATTTATATATGGTGTGCATAAATCATAAGAGGTCTTTAACTACCAGCAGATAGATTGAGTACTTCACAGATGGAAGAACAATTAAGAAACACATTTGAAACCTTTGAAAGGAACAAGAACTAAGGCAGTGAATGAAAGAAAAAAATATCAGTGATTAATTCACATTCAAGAAAATGTTCTTTTTTCTTTTTGCACAGAGTAAGAAAAAATGGCTAGTAAGGAGAAACCATAATGTTCTGGAAAAATTTGTAGTGAGATTACTGAAAACAGCTGTGCTGATAGTCACAAGATTTATCTCTCGGAAGTATGGAGGTACTTTGGAAAATGTACAGGAAACTCTGTGTACTCAACCTCAATCTTCTGTCTGTTAAACTCACTTTAAGGAAGGTATGAGCCAACTGAAAGCATTTCAAAAGAGATTTAATGGGCATTATCAGCATCTTTTACCTGTGACTGAGTTATTTGGTTAGTCCACAGAGTATGAGGAAGAGACTGCATTATGAAAACAGTTTTCAGTTATGCAACAGATTGCAAAGATGTAAGGACTCATCTGTTCTCTGTTCCATGAGGGACAGGATAGGACACGGCAGGATAAAACAAGGCAAGACAAGACAAGAAATGAAGTAAAATAATCAAGGGAGGCATAAAGGGAGACATTGGATACATTTTAGAGTAGAAAGAGTACAATCATTGGACTAGAACAGTAGTGAAACAGCATGCCTGTGAAAGCTGTGGAGTCTACTGTTACTGGGTGGGAGAGAAAGAGAAGAAAAAAGTATTTAAATATTACTTGTGTGAAGTAAAGATTGAAATAGATGACCTTCTAGCATCACTTCTATGCATATTTTCATAGGTCTGTGATTCCACCAACTAGGTGGTTTCTCCTGGTAAGTTAAAAAAATACCAAAAATCACGCATAGAATTCAGAGATTTTGCCATCTGATTCAGCACAGTAGGCAGTGTAGCTGTGACTAATCACAACAAATCTGAACTCTTGAGAGGAAAAAAAATCATTTCACCTTGAAACACTTCTATTAATTTATTTTTCAATATTTTTCCTTGAAGACAATAGGTGTATGTTAGCCTGCTGTTAGCTTGTTTTCAGTTACGGGATCAACCTAAGAAAACAAGTGTTCATTTTATTCCACTTCGCTGTAGTAATTTGTTTTAACACTGAAATATTCAGTCAGAAGTAGTGAAAGGGCCCAGCTTTAGAAAACATAAGAAGCAGTTATTACAACCGTCTTAAAAATCCCCATCTTTGTTGCTAAAATCTGTTGATATAAACACTACAGAAGGAAATAGGTAGATTAGAGAACCAACTTCATTATGTTGTCTGCTAAAGGACAAAGGCAGGCAAGTCCATGAAGAGAATACAAAAACCAGCACTTTTCTTCCCCCAATTTATGGAAAATTATATTCTTCTTCTTTCAATGAAATCAGAAGCAGAAATTTAGAAGAAAACAATAGACTTATATTTAAATCTTGGAAAAGAAGAAAATTTCACTTTTGTGGATGAGTGGAATCAAGATGATAAAGCTGTGGTCTCATCTGGATTTTCAGTAATCATTTATTGCTTAAGACATTTGGAAAAGCTCTGTCTTACTGTATTGGTTCCAGCTGGCTCAGTCAAGTAGCAGAGGCTTCTTGATAACGCACTCAAACTCTGACACAGAAGTTCAGTACTTGGAAGTGTAATCTTCAATATCAGACTTCAAAATCAGTTCTTTTTCAGTCTGCTATGAGAGACATCCAGAATTTTAAAACTTAAGGGAGATGCAAAGCCAGTTGCTGGCATCTGAGTTGAGATTGGTAATACAAAGACTAGCGCTAAAAAAAATCAGTGGGAATGGCAGCTCAGTGAAACAAGACACTAATAGTCAACAAAGGGACACATGAACATGCTGAAGTCTTAGGTAAAGTCCCTCTGTCTATAACAGTAGTAGTAACAGTAGCAGTAATATCAACAACAATAATTAAAATAGTAATATAACAAATCATAATCATAATAGGAATAATATTAAAAGAAAATTCAAATAAAAATATTTATTTTTGTCTATTATTCTTAGGATATAAAAATGCTAGCTACTTTGATGTTGAAAATGTCAGCATATTTCTTGGACTTGTAATCCTTTTATTGAGAGGTTACAATTTAACCTTTTGGACATAATACCAGAAGCCCAATACAGAATGTTTTAATATTTAATTACCCTTTGTCACTGCACAGTAGAAAGGGCAGCAGGAAGGTGAGGTTACTAAAGCAATAAACACTTGTAAGAATAAGAATCAGGAAAATAAAAAAATGAAGCAAACTGAAACATGAATAATAAACTAAAGTGGCTGATGAAATCATGCTGATTTGGAAACTCGTAACTTCCCTAAAATCTTTCTAAGTTCATGAAAAAAATAATTCAGGGGATTCTGTACACTTTCTTATGTTTTATATCCAAATATAATTAATTTGAAGATAATATGGTTATATTTTAACAAAAACATTTTGCAATGGGAACCGTTATACCATGAAACCTCTCAGAATATTGAATTCTGCTCTACTGAGCCCACCAATTTGTTTACAAATTTTTTCTTTTTTTTTTTCATTTTTGCAGTTCTCAGGATTGACTAAGTTTCAGTAAAACAAAGGCATGATTAATTATTTTAGGAAATCTGTTGATATTCTATGGATTAATCCTGTCATCTTCTTGGAATGGAATTTTATGTATGTATTTTACATATATATGGAAGTATAACCTGTTTATTGGAGATTTTATTTTTTAAAAATATAGTGATTTAAAACATTATGTGTTTAAGATAATAATCAAAACGGTGATTTGAGAATCCAATAAAATGGAAGTCCTGCTGCTACCAACTGTTGCAACTGCTAATACCACCAGCTTTGCTGTTGGACCACTGCAACTGGACCACTGCTGCCGCCGCCCCATCCCCTGCCACGTGGACTGTTGGTGCTGCTCCAGCCCCAGCCAGTTCTGGTCCCTGCCCCCCAGCCACATGCCACCGCCATTAACAGACTGGTAGGTTTCTTTTTCCTTATTGCCTTGTTTCCCTAACCACGGTTTAACTCTCACCACACCAGATTTCTGATACTATATAAACTTGTTAATATCTTGTTTGTTTTCTGTATATAATGTCTTTCCATTGTTATTAAAACTGTTTTAGCTTCCCAAACTTAACAGAGGCCTCACCAACTTTTTTTTTCTTTTTTTCTTCTCTCTCTTCTTAGCCCTTTCTCCTGGAACAGGAAGAGGGCTGATTAGAGAAAGATTTTGTCTCCTGATTGGCCAGCCATCGGCCAACTAGTGACAATTTAAAACAGTTCAAACCAAGGACTTACACAAATCCTGATCTTTACCTAGAAAAAAAGGAAAAATCCCCAGTATGAAAGGATGTGTTCTATGTATGTCTGAGTACTCTCTGTTCTCATTGATTTTATTGCAGCTTGGTAGTATAGTCACAGAGGAATGTACAGCTTACTGCACTGTGGAAGAAAGCCAAGAATCTGTCAATCTTTACCCTTTGGTACTGACAGATTTTTGTTTGTCAGCATGATCCTACTTTTATATGTTGCAGGAGAAATTTCCAAGATCACATTTCTGCTCGCCATTGGCAATGTTTAACTCAAATCATCTGGAGGCTGTTCTATGTGACTCAAGCACCCAAAAGATTCTGTTGATGTCAGTGCCTGGTGAAAATTAGATCGTACGTTAAAAAGAAGGTTTCTCAAATAAGTCAATATTAAAACCTAGGAGAAAAATTAATGTATGAGAGCATGGATGAATTTTCTGGTATATAAATGTAAGTTTTGAAGTAGTGGCTAAAGATTGCATTTTGCTACTCTTAAATGTCTCCAGATGATCCCATGTGTGCTAAGACTTCAGACTTCACTACAATTTTTCAGTCCATCCAGAAAAAATATGTTTACAAGAATTTGTATAATCTGTTGAAAATGAGGCAAAGTGTGATCATTACAATAGAAATAATAATAATTTTTTAAAAATAATGTTGTGGTAAAAGAAGCATAGGCTTAGGAGGTAAATTCAGACTGCAGTAGCCTAAAGCTAAGCAGCTGAATCTTCTGGAGATGGTGTTCCTGACCCAGGATCAAAAGTAACAGAGCTTTGGTTTTTCCTGTTGTTTGGATTGGTTATCCTATTATTCCACATGCTTTTTGCAAATTTATTTTTTACACCTTCTACTCCTCAATTTATCACGTTAAAGATTTTTGCTTTAACTTAGCCAAAACTGAAAGTGATGTATTGCTGATAATCATCATGTCCAATGTCCTTTTTCAGAATCAGCGTTCAAAAGTCAAGCTATTTTTTTCTTAACAAAGATGCTGAAAGAAAGTTTGAGTCCTGAGTAGCACTTGTAAAGCTTCATTGATTTCTGTAAATATGTACTATTATTACAAATGTTTTTTTTTTTCTACAAGATAGCCAGGATTCTGCCAGCTATCAGACAGACATGAGATTGGGATTAATCTCAACAGTCCCATTGCTTTGTTGTACTGTGCCTCTGAGAAGAAAGCAAAGTAAAAATTTATCTTTAACATTAGTTAAAAATGTGATTCGTTCATAGAGTATAGTTTTTCTCTAGTATGCATAAAAAATAGACCTCTAAATGGATAAATTGTATATAGTTGCTCTTCAGAAAGGAAATGCAGTTGATTGATAGTATAAATTTGCTATGTATAGTTCCAGAAAAAAAAATATTTAATATTATCTTTTTTTTTTGTAAAATGTACACATTTTTAAATGTTTTGTTTAAAAACCGTGTCTTTGCATCTTCTTAAAGAGGTAAATTTTGAATATGTAAAATTAGTTTGGCCTACAAATTCTGTTGGATGAGTTAAGTAATAATAGTTATAGATACTAGACATATTTTCATAAAATAGCTTTCTAGTATTTCTAGCAAAGCTGAAAAATAGAAGCTAGAGTACTTAGAAACTAACACTGATATACAAGAGAGTTGAAAGTTCTGAGATCAAGCAGCATGCATGACAGAAGAAACTGAGTTTAATTTAGGAGATAAATAAAGAACACCTTTTCTCCAAACTTAGCTGAAGATCATGTACACTAGGAATTCTCTTACAATCTTTTAGAGCTTTGCCAAGTCCTATTATATCAGTGTTGTCTCACAAGCCAGAGCAAATTTTGGTTTTTTTGCTTTTAAAATTTTTTCTTCTTTGCAGAAAGAGCTCCCTTTTTTCTTCTTCCAGGTAAGAAACGTATTTCATTGGACATGACAGGTCATAGGCCCAATACATTGCACATGCTAAAATACAACTGAGGGATTAAATCACTTCATTCCTGGATATCAGCTTAACACTTCTGAAGGTGATAGCCAGTGCTAAATCCATTGTAACTATAAACTTAATGAATTCCTGGCACAAATATGTCTATCTTACAAAGCCAAAAACAAATTTTACTTTTTTTTGGTTGGGTTACTTTTTTTTTTGTTGTTGTTCATGAGTTTTTCTAGGAAAACCCCCAACAGATATTTTACAGGTATGAAAAAAAAAGCTTCCTGAAAAAGATCTCTGAAGACAGAAACCCTGCAAAAATCCAAAACGTACTTCAGTTCATGATATCAACTGTCCATCTTGTTCAAAATTATGCATCAAATGAAAAATAATGTTAATTAGTTTGAGTAAAGGATAAAATAAATAAATATATGTGAGAATAAGCATCAGCTTAAATAAGCTGATAAATAAAATGAAATTATTTTTTAAAAAGTTAAAATACTGCTTGAAATATGCTGTTACATATCAAATTTCCATCTTTTTTTCCCAGCAAAAAAGAAATATTTTATTTGCATTATGTAACTTCATCTAATTATTAAAATACTGTCTTGAGAATTTGACAGATGTTTTATACTATGATAATGAATTCAATAGGTTCATTCCTTATGTTGTATTTCATCACTTTAATATTCTTGGTTTTATTTACATTGAGTAATGTAACAATTTAAAAAAAAAACCTAGGGTATGCTTTATTCATAACTTTTTGTAATTGCTTTTTAAAAGTAATCTAAAACACCAGCTAACTTTTCGTTAATTGCTACAATCAGCTTTAGCTCAGAAAAGTCTGAGTAGCTGAAACTATTTCTTTTTTATTACAGACATTCTTGCTTTTGAAATTCATATAAGACCTCCATGGCTCTGTTCTATCTTGCTAACTTTGTTTAACATGGTTTAATATTCTTCAGTCTTATCATCCCAAATCCACATTGTCTATGGAAACAGAAAAAAAGACAAAATTTACCCAAAAAAAAATGACAGGTCCAAAAGCAGAGAAGGGAGAGGAAACAAAAAAAACACCCATTCTTTTTGATCTTTCGTTCACACATTCTGTGAAAATTGGAGATGGCCAGAGGAAGAATCTCATCTCCTACCTGCATTTTTACTACAAGTATATTCCACAAATTTTGTTACAGGTTTCCTTTTTCCAATAGTTATGCATTCATTAATTCTTGTATTTAGTTGGTTCTTTAAAATAAACACTTGTAATTTCTAAATTACATTATTATTTCAGATAGAAAGACTTCCTCTTTTTTTTTCAATTTAAGCTTTGAATCCGTCCTTTGAATCATACTTGATTTGCTCATATAACCTACGTACATTGAACAGATAATAATTTTCTTGTGTCTTTATGATTTGAGAGGGAGTTGTTTATTTAACTACATGCCTCCTATGAGTCTGTTCTAATGTGTAGCATCCACTCCAAAAATAATAATTTAAATTTCCTTATTTTTCCTGATATAGATCTCAAGTATATGGAGATTTCATGCTCTAGGTACTGGATACTGATTATCATTACTTATTTTAAACAATAATCTGTTTTATACTAAAAAGACTGAAAATGTATTTTTTCATTTTCTCGTCTATTTCTTTAAATCAAAGTAAAAAGCCATATTTTTAGTATGAGTATTTCCAAGAGACTGATAGGTGAGACTCTATGATGATTACTACTATTTAGGGCTTTAACTCCAGTTACTGTAACTCTAGCCACCAATCTCTCTGGATTACTCACGACTAAATGATTTAGGACTGTTTCATTTCCCCTGGGCTGTTGCAGCAAACAGTTAAAGGGGTTGAGAAAACAGCTTTAAGGGGTTGAAAAATATATTCTCAGAATTCTGTTCTATTCTGACATTAAATCTGTTCGGATTTGAGTTGTTGTCATCACTTCTTTGAAAATAACAGGTATTTCTAAAAACCAACCACGCAAAATCCAGACCGCCAATTTTAAACTCCGTCACAGGGATTGCAAATTTTTTTGTTAAATAGAGGTTGAAGAAAGCAGCCCAAATAAGTAGTTTAAATTAGGTTCCCTATAGCTTTGTACATACAAATAAAGTCTAAGGTGACATGCAGCACTGCTTTACCTTAAGATGTGGGAATACTGGCCAACATTCACTGGCTTATGGAAGGTAGGCACAGTCACATGGGGCCCAAGCAGGAAGAAATTGAAGCGTTCCAAGAGCAAATTCAGAAAACTTGTATATATATGATATTTTCTTGGAATTTAGCTGTTTGATTCTGTCGCGGTTTGAGAAGGGGGGCATT
>NW_010403974.1:0-6320 GCF_000710305.1 Buceros rhinoceros silvestris
ATTATATATTATAGCTACAGTGTGTTATATATTGTTATTATTATATTCTGTTATATTATTATATTGTTATGTTTTATTATGTTACATTATTATGTATTTCTGGATATAATACTTCCGAATATTTCAGGCTGGAGATGATCCAGAGAAGGCCCACAGAGATGGAAGCTGCCACAAGAGGACCAGCTGAGAGAACAGTGTTTGTTCAGCCTTGAGAATAGAAGGCTTAGGAAAGACTTTATCACCATATGCCTGTATTTAAGGGGTGGCTACAAAGAAGATGGAGACACCCTTTTTACAATGAGTCACATGGAAAGGATGAGGGCACATGTTAATCTTGAGGACATTCTGATCAGATGCATGAAGAAAATTTTTCACAAGAAGGACAACCAGCCATTGGAATAATCTCTCCAGGGAAGTGGGACACTTTAGGATTCAGCTGGACAGGGGCTGGGCCAGCTTGTCTAGACCAGGCTTTGCCAAGAGAGGTTGGACCAGATGAACCTTGAGGTCCCTCCAACCTGTTCTGTGCTTCTCTGATTCCTGCCAAAGAGCTCACCAAGGTTGGGAACAGAGAGAACTGCTGGGCTATGTTGTCTAGACTGTGCTTTTGCCAGGAAAGGTTGGACGTGATGATCCTTGAGATCCCTTCCAACCTGCTATCCTATGATTCTATAATCCTATATGAATATTAGACACGTCAGCATCAGTCCACCTTTGTTTTTACATACACTGGAGCAGATCTTCAACAGACTCAAACAATGCAATGGCTCTATGGATTTTGTGTCAAACTTCGTTCTCATTTACACTGGTAATGTTCATGATGTTAATCCATCCACATTACAGAGTAAGATTTGCTCTGATGCGAACAGAATACTTTCCACAACTAAACACCAATTTTAGAATTTCTGAAAGTCTTGCAACTTCCTTAATTGTCCCTTTAGCAAAGAACAATTTTACTCCTATGCTTGACTTAGTCAACAGTCCCAGTCTCTACTGTTGACATTTGATTCAGCCCTCAGAGATGTCAATTAGAAATCTACTTTATCTGCAAATCATATCTCTGATGAAAGGTCTATCCACAAATAATTGTCTAGGACGTGACTTGCCCTCTTTCCAGGTACCTTCAAGGCCCACTACCTATGTGCAGAACCTTTAGAACAATACATAACTAAATATCATTAGGTTGTTCTCAAAGTAATAGAAAAGCTGTCAGCATCACATAAAAAGCTTTTCAAAAAGATTAATAATATGCGTACTCCAAAGACCCATTCCAAACATATTAAAGGCCATCAAAATGGAATTTCAGATGAGATTGTCTATTTTTTTTAATATGCACTTATGTGTAATCTCTTTATTATTATGGTATGTCACTCGGATTAATGAATCACGCTTTGTGTTAAGCAAATGAAATATTAAATATTTTTGTGTTAATTTGTTGAAAAAGTAGTGTCTGGCACTTGGCTGGTATCTGGTGAGTTGTGACAGTGACATACAATCATGAGCGCACTTTATACAGTGATTTTTCCAAGTTCATCTGTATTCTTTGAAAACATTTTAAAATTGAGATCCGTATAAAAATGGCATAGATTTTAGGTACTAGTGAGCATAAAGATCTTTCAAATAGAATTCACACATAAAGAGGACAGACTAACCAGTGCTAGTTTCAGTAGATTAAAAGTCAATACATCTTTTTGGTACAGTGATCACTTTAGATAACATGATCCAGATACTTATGGTGTTCTAAAAATATGGTTGCTCTGAGGTATCCTAAGAATAAGTTGCCATGAGAAAACTTGCACTGAGACCAGTCTTGCACTGCAGTGAGGGAACAGTTTAAATGTACTCCCTCTATCCCAGAAGGAACAGCTGTGAGCCAGGCTCACTGATGAACCCCAGAGTAATGGGGTGCTCTCCAGCATGCCTGTCAGGAGCACTGCTGCCATAACCACCTAGCCCAGGAGGCTCCCCACTCAGCATGCTGAGTCCTGAGTTGGAAATCTTGTGATGAATTTCTGAGGCAGGCGGGAAAAACGGGTGGTTAGCTCAGGATTCTAGACATCACTGTTGGGCCAAGTCCCTCAAAGATTAGTCAATGACAGATTTTCAGGCACCAATAATTTGCTGTGTATATGCATATCAAGCTTGTAGGAAAGTAAACAAAACAAAGCCTGTCCAGCCCATCATCAGACAAAATAGGAATCTTCTTCTGTACCCTTCATGGTACTTTGTTGAATGGTTTTTTAATAGTTTTTGATGTTCCGAGTTCCAAAATACTGCTGAAACTAGTACAATTACATTGTATGAAGCTACTGCAGTTACATTCATTAATTCTGATTATCAAAAAGAATAGCTTTAATCTAAAAATCTGTACTGAGTGTTGAAGAAAAATCTAGGGCACAAAAATATTCAGAATAAGTTTAAGCTATGAAGCAATGACAGTTTCTGCTTCATCTATGAAAGAGAATCTTTTTTTCATGTATGCAAGAAGATACCATACTGCTCAGCTTTAAAATTCAACAGCTTTTTCTTCTCAAAAAAACCCCAAATAACCAAACAACAACAACAACTAAAACAAACAAACAAACCCCAAAACTCTCAAACCGTTCCCTAAAATGTTAACTAGTAAGTGGACTGTCTCAAGGTTGTCTGAATTAAGTCTTCGGAGGTACCATGACTTCCTAAGCCACACCGCTTCCAAACATATTTGCCAAGTGAAAGAGGAACAGGTGTCTGCACCCAGTAGTGACATTTCATCAAAATTTACCACAGCAGCGGTTAATGTTATCACTTTGGTCAAAGAAGTTTAATGCAATTTAAACATTTCAAACTTTTAAAATATTAAAAATCAATATTTTTTGAAGATGCTGAGTTTTTATTTGTTTCCTTAAACTACTTAGATATGCATTCTATAAACTTTTCTTCTACATCTCTCACTTATTTATGCCTCATAAATTAAAGCCGTTACCCTATCACCTCTCTACTTAATGCAATTATCTGCCATAGATTGTATGAACAAGGACCCTAATTGCTACAAATTATTTTTCTTCTTATTCCAGCCACTGCCATATTCCTTTCATGATTTTCTTGCCTGTAATGACACTAAATTGTAAGCCCCACAGAAATAAATTGTCCTCACTGACTGCAATTACAGATTTTGTAGTATTCAGAAGTCAAATCTAAACACTTCTTTTCAGTGTCAAACAATGATACTAAAGGAATGCTGATTATGAATGTGTTTCTGTTTTAAATTGGGCATGTGAAAGAACTGCACCAATTTATCCTTCACCTCTTCTTATGCATGAAAATCACTGTTGATTTCAAACATGAAACTACTGGTGTGGTTTGAGTTTAAATATGTAAAAATACGCTATTCAGCCTGCCAAATTTCCTGTTGTTTTCATATTAAGGGATATGGTTTCTTTCTTTACTTCAGATAGTTTTTTCTTTAATAGTGTTTGCAAGTACTCTCAAATTCTTTAAAAGACAGAATTAGCACACTTCAAGGATTAAGTTTGAATTTGAATATTTAGCACTTCTCATAAAAGTGACCCAGTTTCAAAAATATTATCAGTAAAATTCCACATATGGCCACAAAGCTGGCATCAGTTTCTATGCGTGATGACTTACACAGAGAGCATTTTCAGATCTAATTTGAGAGGATCCATGAGAAAAACTAGAAACATTTATTCCCATAATTTTTAGGAACCTGTTAAGGGAATTTCAGAACTGTGTAATCAAACAGGAAGCTTATCTTTAACAAGCTTATGAATTTTGATTGATCAAGGGGACTAGCATCTTCATTTTGAATGAGGTTTGTGAACCTTTCAAGGGCATAAATTTCCAAGGGCAGTGATACATGGCTGATGTATCGCTGTCATCACCATATATCCTTAACCTGGTTAGCAGTTAAACCAGGAAGACTCCCATTCAAAAAAAAAAAAAATCTTTTATGATGGCCTGGCTGAAGCCAATAAAAACAGTTTCCACTTTGAGTAGCTAGATTTGAAGTTGAAAAATTCTCAAATGACAGGAAATAGAAATAATTTACTCCATTCTTTTAAAAAAAGCACATTACAAAACCAGAGTTTTACAAAATTATGTAGTAAGATTCACAATGAAATTTGACAAGCACTACTGCCAGGGTCTTCAAAGGGGTTTGTCTGGACAATGGTTTGAACTGAATTACAGAAAATGGGATGGAATGCCATTCTGAGGGACCTGGACAGCTTTTAGATGTGGGCCCATGTGAACCTCATGAGGTTCAGTAAGGCGAAGTGCAAGGTCCTGCAGCTGGGTGGGAGAACCTCTGGTATCAATACAGACGGGGGATGATGTGATTGAGAGAAGTTCTGCGAAGAAGGATTCAGGGGAACCAGTGGATGAAAAGCTGGACATGAGCCCACAGTGTGGGCTCATAGTCCATAATGGCAACCATGTCCTGGCCTGCCTCAAAAGCAGCATGGCCGGCAAGTCAAGGGAGATGATTCTGCCCCTCTGCCCTGGTGAGACCTCTCCTGGAGTACTGCATCCAGCTCAGAAGTTTTCTGTACAGGAAAGACATGGACCTGTTGGAGAGGGTTCAGAGGAGGGCCACAAAAATGATCAAAGGGATGGAGCACCTCTCCTGTGAAGAAAGGCTGAGAGAGTTGGGATTGTTCAGTCTGGAGAAGACCAGCTGAGATCTTATTGTGGCCTTTCAATAAAGGGGGCTTATAAGAAAGATGAGAACAAACTTTTTATCAGGACCTGTTTGATAGGACATGGGGAATGGTTTTAAACTGAAAGATGGGAAATTTAGACTAGATATGAGGACAAATTTTTTTACAAGCAGGGTAGTGAAACACTGGAACAGGTCGCCCAGAAAGGTGGTAGATGTCCCATCCCTAGAAATGTTCAAGGTCAGGTTGAATGGGGCTGTGGGCAACCTGATCTAATTGAAGGTGTCCCCTGCTCACTGCAGAGAGATTGGACTGTATGACCTTGAAAGGTTTCTTCCAACCCAAAGCATCTACGATTCTGTGATCCTATGACTCTATGAAGACCAGGAAACAGAGTGCTACAGCTCTCTCAGAGCAAATTTCATTGTATGAAGGTCCAGTAAACGGGGACTGAAAGGAAAGAGCAGCTCAGCTGCCATGGTGGAAACCTCTGAGCTGGTCTACAACAAGTTTGCACAATATTTCCTGGAGGAAGCATGTTTGAGGATTTAGCAAAACACTGTGTTTCCCTAATTAATGTAAAATCGTCTAGAGAGGACATATGATATGTTATTGAAAGGACATATTGCTGAATCTCAGGTGCACATTTTCAAGGAGTGAGAAGGCTCCAAATGCATATGAAATAATAACAGGCTGTAAGGAGGGTAAAATGAATATGCAGAGTTGCTCCTGGCAGGTGTCATAGAAAGAGACTGGCCAGAATTATTCACAGGGCTCTTCAGTACACTTTAGGCAAGAGTAAGCCTCTCACTTTGCACTGGAGAGGGGATTGCAAGCTGAAAGAAGTGGACCTAAGAGCCAAGAAGTCATATGTACTGAATCTCTAAAATTTACTTTAATCTGTGAGAAAGATACCATTAATCTCTATATTTTCCAATTTTATTACTGGTATTCCATAAATCATTTGTTCTATCCAATACCGGTGGGTTTGCAAGGGTTGAAAAGTGTTTGTACTGTGCTCCTATAAAAATACTAAGTAATAGTACAAATATAAAAGCAGGGGAGCTACATATGCTATTTTAAAATTCTTTTTCCTTCAAATACACATCCAGGAAATGAGTGTATAAGGAAAATCCTATATATGTTAGCAGTCACAATTAAAAGAACATCAAAAAGTTCACAGCCCTGAAGTTATTAATCTACTTTTGAGACTGTTCCAACAGAAAACACGAAGAAGGATGAGTGAAGGAATATAGAGTTCCTTTAAAACTGTTTTAGAACAGGAAAGGATACAGTCCATTTTAGGAGTTAACCAGGTATATAAAGATAGATTAGTGGCAAAGATAATGGCATTCTGAGATGTCTCTTCTCTTTCCTTGGGGGGGAAAAAAAAGAAAAAAATCAAGCTTGTGATTCTTTATTCTTCAGATGACAATAGCTCCTTCTGTTAGCTTCCCTGCAGTGCTCATATGTACTTCTGTGCAATTTCCTCAGTGGTTTTTACTAATCTGTTCCTAAGCGAGATGTGCAGGGAAGTTCTTGTCTCCTTCATGCCTCCTGTGGTGTCAGTAACTGAGCTTTGGGGTAAAAAAGAGGCTTAAGACCAGAGAGATTCTTTCAAGGGAGGAGTCTTTTTTTTTTTCCCCCATCTGGTTGAAATCT
>NW_010403974.1:6472-11206 GCF_000710305.1 Buceros rhinoceros silvestris
TCCTGCTGATGCACTGTAGTAGCAGTGAGAGAAATGAAAGCCACAAAGAAAATGTTCAGATAAGTATGGAGCTGAAGATTTATAGCCAGAAAAAGACTGTGAAAGAATGGCAGAAAATGCAATTTGTCTGTCAGAAATAGGTTTTGCAGAGAAATCTTTGAAATGTTTCCAGAATTTTAAGTAAAAGGAACGATAGTATCTTACCTTAATGATGTCGTATGGCAATATTCAGTACAAACTGCTGCGTTTTGAAAGTGGCAGCTCTTGATCGGGAAGAAAGATAGAAAATGTGAAAAATTTCTCAGGTAATAAATCACAGCCTTGAACCAAGAGAGTTACTATGTTTATCAGCTGGGACTAGTGAGATTCCTTAGTAAACCACAAGACTATAATACGTAAGAATTTATCTCAGCAAAGAGTGCTGCACTGCATTATTTCTATTACTGATTGCGTGACAACTGTAGGTTACATCGTCACTAGGACAATCATAGTCTTTAACATACAACTTTGTATGTAACAACAATTCCACACCAAAGGACATATTAACTGGTAGATGGAGTTCTGTGGTTGCTCAGTCCTTGGGACAAACCCATGCAGCATAAGGAATATGCAAAATGTTGGCCTTCTGCACATACTCTTACTTGGTGTATTTAGATTGGAGGAATCCTCATGTCTCAGGTTTCCTGGGATACAAGAAACAAATTTTATAATTAGCTTCATTTTTCCAGGTGCCAGTTTAGATTAGAAAGGCCACTTTCTCTTAGCAGAAATATGACAGTAGAGACAACACTAGCATTAATAATCTTTTGTTGTCTAGCTCCATGGAGGTCTTGTTGAATGCTGATGTTATAGTTGGGGGGCATAACTCTGCACGGTCCTGATGTCCTAACACCATTTAGGATCACTAGTTCAAGTGTCTTTGGTCTAAGTCAAAATCAGCTTGAAGAGGTTGTCTTAATTTTGTATTTTATCCAGGCCTAGGGAGCACTCTCTTTCCACACAGCAACAATATTTAACTAGGCTTATCTACCAGGCAGCTTCTTGGATCTGTTGGTGCTGAACCATCCTCTTGATACAACTTGCTTTAAGCTGTCATTTTGTCACTTATTCAAAAGGAGCTTTTCTCATAATCATACACTGTTATTAACACAGTCCTCCAGTGTGGCAGGTGCTTTGTAGTGACCCAAGGTTTCTTCACAAATTATTCTGAAGCCAGTGCTTTCTGCTTAAGTGTGCAGTGACATGTCATTATAAAAGATTATCACAAATAAAATATATTTGTGTGAACACACTGGAACTTCATGCAAAAAGGCTGTATGTTGTTGACTGTGGGTCAGCTAACTACCGTCATCATCCAGAGACATTCTGTTTGCCTCTTGTTTGGTGAACACTGGGATGTTGTGGAAAGATGGCTTAATAAAGATGTGACAAGCTGTAAGATAGAAACGCAATGAAGTTGTGAGTTGATTTTTAAACTCTGGACACGTAAAACTAAATATGTAAATACTGCACCCTATTCTCAGACTGCTTAGTGGCCACAGGTGCTTTTGTTAGACCTATAAGAATGAAATACTTCAAAGATTTATTTTTTTAAAGCGGGTGTTTTTTTAATGAATAGTCACAACAGAGAACAAAAAATTACAGTTCCTGTAAGCTAACACCTGGAAATTAAACACCATTCTTTAAAACGTGTGATAACTTCATTGGTTGTAACCTGCACAGTGGAAAACCGTATGACCGCTATTTCATTGTTTCTCAGTGTGTTGGTTTATTTCATTAATTCTTTCTTCTCTGAGGATGAATAATTTGCAAAAATCTTCACCTCTTTGTGTAAAACTCTTTTAGAAGGAAGTTAATATAAAGAATTTGTAAGTTATGGAGGGAGGAAAGTTACAGGATAGAGATTTGATTCTCTTTGTAACCGAGTCCTGTTGTTTTCCTATTTCCTTTGTATTGGTGTCTGCTGACCTGTGAGCAACAGAAAACAACTTATCAGGAAAGTTTCTGATATAGGTGTACATGTACTGCATATTCTGGAATTGCCTGGGTTTGCCTGGTTTGTCTCCTCTTTCTCATTTCCTTAGATGAGATTATAACCTCAGTGTGGGCGTGACCCCCCGGCCGGTCTGGGAAGCAGCCCTGTAAGCCTGCTGTCAGTCAGCAGCAGGAGGTGTGTTATTTAGGAGGAGGCAGAGAGGTTGTGTCAATGGGTGATTGGAGAGCCAGCTCATCTCTGGGCAGGACAGTGAACTTGAAACCAATCCAGCCAGAGTACGTAAGATAACTTAGAAACTATAAATAGATGTGATAAGGAAGAAGCTGCGCAGTTAGCACTTGGAAGTTGTAGTGTGTAGGGGCTGCAGCAGTCTGCTGCAGTTGTATCTTAATAAAGGCCTTGGGTACACATAAAACGATTGTCGTATCGTCCGCCCCAAATATTTGCGACGTATGATTTACCCCTATGCACCTCAGAATTCGAAATGAAGAATGATAATAACAGTAAAAACTCCAGTAATCACTAGGAAACTTCATTTTAAAGCTCCTGAAGGGCACTTCAGTCGTTTCGTACACAATCATTCAGAAAAAAAGCCTCCACCTCGTTTGCCAAAGTATCAAAAGGCAGGGATTCTTTCTTCAGATGCCTTAGTGCAGACACACCCAAGTTATCAGGTAAATCATTTGGGTGGTGCTTGTACACACAGTATTAAACTCATTGCTGGAATCGGAATGGCCATGAAGTTCAAATGAAATCCGTTAATCCAGGAGGAATACTGGGTTTAGGTAGGAGTAAAAGTATTTGTCATAAATGCAATGGAAATAGAAGGCTGTGAGGATCTGAAGGTCATCTAGCCCACCCACCATCTCTAGGAGGTACTTAATCTTTCTTGAGTCACCTTCACCAGAGAATTATGACAAATGTCCTGTATAATCTGATCCAGTGCTTATCTGTGCTTAAACTATGCTTAAACAGCAAGGTCTTTTTCTATAATGTACCCCACAATACTCTTTATGAACACATCCAGCCTGCACCAGCTGCTGCTTCTGCAAGGCCATGACACCGCGTTATATTCAGCGTGGTTACCGTACAAACCAGGGGAAGTTTCAAAGCACTGTTACTGCATCCTAGAGTAGTACAGCTAAATATTTGACTTCTCATTTGTGAGTCTAACACTGTCATTATCACATTTTACCTATCAACACAATTTAATGTATTAATTTTGGGGAATTGTAACTTACATCCACACACCCAGTATATTAACAGGCTGCTTCTGCTAGATCAGCCTGCCTGCCAGACCAGCTGACACCATCCAAATAGACATTTTTCAGCTACTGTTAAAAGCAGTATAGGCGAAAGTTCCTCAAGTTTGGACAAAGCTGATCCTCAAGGCTACATTTTTGAGGTAATCACAATATGACCTGTAATTATGTCATTGAACCACTTCCTCTTTTCTATCTACGTTAGTAAGAAAGACTGTAACTTTAAGAATGAAACTTGGAAAGAAAATATTTCTTGTGGATGTGCTTTTCAAGGTACTCTACAGAGTTAGAAGCAAGTCCAAAGGGGATAAAATTACTTATCTTTCACAAGTCTTTCTACCATTTCCCTAAATTTGCATCAATGCTGCATTAAAAAAGAGATATTTAGTTATACCTTTGCCAGAGGAAAGAAGAAAAGTAAGAAATTATCTTGCTTAGGGAAGTCTCTGGCACTCAGATGGCACTCTACAGCAGTCCACAAGTATAGATCTAGAAGTTCAGTAAGCAGAAATTAATACAAATACATTTCTTTAAGCTGAAAGAAGGGAACAACTTCAAACCATTGCCTACCTACTTTCAGAGCTACACATAAAAAGCAGTTTTCTTCCTAATATGCTTTCACTACGTGAGTACTACTTAGTACAAGCATAAAAAGTTTAAATATATTTAAATATATTCCAATTTCATTTCTTCCTTCATGCACTTAATCCAGTGAGCTTGGAAACATTTGAATTCAATTACGAACATTCAGGTGAAAGAACTGTACACTAGATTCACAGTGTATTGAGGCATGTTGATATTTCCAAATAATTCCTCTGTCTCTGAGCATAGCCATAGCCTTTCAGCCAGGCACCATGTCTTCTTTGAAGGCCACAACGCTATATGAAAGCTTTTGTGCATCCATCTTCAGAGAAACCCAGAGATCTTCCACCTCCTCTGAACAGTAAAAATACTTCTCTGCTGGAGCACTTCACACCAAAGTGCCATCTCACCTCTTTTGTATTTTGATCCTGTTGGATGTCTGTGACACAGAATCCATTCCAATGAATTCTAAGAACTTAGAAACAAGTAGAATATCAGTGTTTATCCATGTCACCTGCTGCAGTGGTAAATCACACATCGCGAATAGTCGGGGCGGACAATGCGACAACAGCTTGTGTGCACACAAAGCCTTTATTGAAATACAACTGCAGCAAACTGCTGCGGCACCTACATACTGCAAAATTAAACTGCGTAGTTTCTCTCTTATCGCATAGATGTATAATTTTCTGTGGAGTGTTATGATTTAGATGCTTTTCTTGGATTGGTTTCAAGTTCACTGTCCTGCCCAGAGATGAGCTGGCTCTCCAATCACCCATTGACACAACCTCTCTGTCTCCTCCTAAACAACATGCCTCCTGCTGCTGACTGACAGCAGGCTTACAGGGCTGCTTCCCGGACCGGCCAGGGGGGTCACACCCACAACCTGCCATAAAG
>NW_010403974.1:11248-19565 GCF_000710305.1 Buceros rhinoceros silvestris
CCTGCCATAAAGACACTGGCTGTTTTCAGTGGGTTGCCTTCCTACGCATTGCATGTAAAGGAAGCGTAGACTTCAGATAAAGAGCAGTTCATCTGTAACTGTACTGAGGTTAACATCTACTTGACAGGAAAGCTGCTGCAGTAATTTCTTCCAATCACTATATTTCTTTCTCATTGCTTTGGCAATGTAAGATGTGGAAAGACACTCGCCTAGGACTGGAAGACAGTGGGGTTATTCAGTTCTATAACTTTCACCATTTCTGAAACCTAGGAAAAAGAAACACAGTTTGACTATACCACCTTATATATTTTATAGAAAGATAACATATGGGATGGCTTAAAATAGAAGACAGCTTTTCTGGTTATTATCTTAAGTAATTACATTGTCTGGGATTTATATATTTTTTTTTTATTTTAAGGACAAAATATTAGATTTTCTGTGCTCATAACTCAGAAGAGCTCCCTAAATATAAATAGACTGTGTTATGATACTTTCAAAAATCTTTATTATGATAAATGCAAGAAACTTAATTTGTCAAATGCACAACTGATTGGATACATCCAGTCTGCATGTATCTGTCTGCATATATAATTTCTGTCTAGTTTCCAAGATGAATGGATAGGTGAACTGCAGTCAGATTTGCAAGGGTATAAGAACTGATAAACCTTTTAAACATTTTTGTTGTTGTTGTTGTTGTTCTCTGAAGACAAAAACATGCATGAATCCATTTGAAAGCAAATTCCTTATTTTTTCCAAGGAATCCATCAAGCAAGAGTAAACATTTATTTTAATCAAATTACTAGACAACTGTATTTAAAAAACTAATTCTATTTAATAGGGTTTTTTTATAAAACCACTTCTACACCTCTTCTTGTTTTAGAAGACTTGAAAGTTTGTTGTATGAAAAAAGACAGGGAACAAAAATGCACCTGATTGCATCAAATTCTCTCCTGTAGGAGGGTAGGGATGAACAGTACAGTTTTAATAACTTTGATTTAAAAAGAATTGTCTTGCTATTTTCACTTCATAAAAGTATGCATCATTGTAGTTAGAAATGTGCTCCAGTTGCACAGTCAGGGTACTAGCAGCAGAAAGATGTCTACCGTCAAAAGGTTTGTGCTAGTGCTTAGGAGGAAGCTTGGGATTGCTGTATCACCATCCTTATTTCAAATATTTTCTATCTCCCAGGACATGTGGAATCCCTCTTAGGCTGAATTTAAGTCCCAAGTGCCTCATGATTGAGAAACTGCAAATAGCTCTTTTTGCATTTTTTTCACTGTTGTATGTTGAGGAATGAATATAGTCAGGACTGAGTTCCATGTCCGCTCTTTGGGTGTTGCCACAGCATTAGGCAATGCAGTTCTAGCTAATTACACAGAGGTTACAAGAGATTTATCAAAGGACTTTAAAAGGGAGTGAAATCATGAATAAGGACATTGACAAGCTAAATGAATTCAAATTACAACATAAAAATGCGCTGAAACATTGTATGTTAGGATGAAAATACCTCAGGTACGACTATGTGGGTTTGCTGATACTGTGTGCTAATGATGCAGAAAGACATAAAAAGCTACAGGATGACTTCTAAGAGCAAGTAAAGAAACCATTCTGGTTTTACAAGGCAGGAACGGTGTGGCCAGCAGGAGCAGGGCAGTGATTGTCTCCCTGTACTCGGCACTGGTGACGCCACACCTCGAGCACTGTGTCCAGTTTTGGGCCCCTCACTTCAGGAAGGATGTTGAGGTGCTGGAGCGGGTTCAGAGAAGGGCAGTGAAGCTGGTGAAGGGTTTGGAGAACTTATCCTATGAGGGGCGGCTGAAGGAGCTGGGACTGTTTAGTCTGGAGAAGAGGAGGCTCAGGGGGGACCTTATTGCTCTCTACAACTACCTGAAAGGAAGTTGTAGGGAGGTGGGGGTCGATCTCTTCTCCCATATTAAGAATGACAGGACAAGGGGGAATGGCCATAAGTTGCGCCAGGGGAGGTTTAGGTTGGATGTTAGGAAAAATTTCTTTACAGAGAGGGTTGTGAAGCACTGGAACAGGCTGCCCAGGGAGGTGGTGGAGTCCCCATCACTGGAAGTGTTTAAAAACCGTGTGGATGTGGTGCTGAGGGACATGGTTTAGTGATCCTGGCAGTACAGGAGTAACGGTTGGACTCGATGATCTTTAAGGTCTCTTCCAACCAGATGATTCTATGATTCTATTAGGTCTACATGGCTTGCTGCAGAAGCCTTATTGGTGGGGCACAGATAGGATGTGATTATTAGCTACAAGGCAGATGCATTCATGCTAAAGTTATTCTCACAGTTAATATGAATACAGGATATTTCCTTCTTACAGAGAAGTTACATAGCAGAAGGATGTATGAAATGTGTATTTGTCCCTCAGCTGAATAGGCTGACTAGAGCTCCATTTTACCACAAATCCTCTGAAATTTCCCTTGAAGACTGGCAAGGTGAGAGAAGGCAGAAAAGAAAGAAGAGGTGGATGAAGTCTAAATATAGTTTTTCTGGGCTTACCTGTAGAGAGCGAGTGGCTTAGACAGATATAAAGGTTCATCTGCTTATGCTCATGTTTTTTTTCTGAAGCAGTTTGCTATCTAGTAGGAATTTTGCCTGCATTTCATACAATCAATAGCAAAGCATAATGAAATGCAACCCCAGATGCATAGCTGCCTTGGGCCAGACACTCAGCAGCAGCATCTGGAATAAATAAGAGAATAGGTAATGTATATGCCAGAGCCATAATGACCACACCACTGTCTACTGCAATATCCAGCTTTGTTACGCTTCAGCACTTCTACAGTTTTGTCACTTTTGAACTAGTGTAGTTTTTCTGGACTGTCATTTTAACCTTAGCTACATGTTACCACTAATCCAGCCAATGAGCGCAAGTATCTGTGAATACAGAGAAGAGCAAAAGCTGTTACCGTGGCTACAATGTACTGCTGGAGTGAAGGGCATAGTAAGGGAGGGAGGTGAGCTTTTCCCTACTGTACTTTGTTTCTCTCATGTCTTCTGCTTTGACCAGATGGGAATACCTTCAAGCCCTTCTTCACTTCTTGATTCTTTAACCAGTATCTAGCAATGCTCCACTTTACTGCATGCAAAAGTTCTTTAGGAGCGCAGCTCATTCTGGAATAAAGCAGCAACAATTTTATTTGTTAAGTTGTTTTGCTTCCAGGGCAAATTTGCACGGTAATTACTTTTCTCCACATTTTTGGCTGACCCAGACTGGTAGAAGTGTGCCAAAATTGGCATGTGTGGAGTAATATTCTTTACAACAGCAAAGTTCACTGAGCCTTACAGTTTATTACTATCTTTGGCTTGATCATGCATCCCTAGGAATGCATATAAACTTTTGCTTCATGCATAATGCATATTAACTTTTGCATAATTTTGCTGTTAGCAAAACACTGTTGAAGAACAATCTCATGTTTCCAATTCAGATGACGGCATGAATATCCGTAGCTCACTGACAGCTCTCTTAAGGCAGACATAAGAAAAACTTGTTTCAGTTTTACAGCAATATTTTCAGCACCTGCATTGTCTAACACAGAGAATCCTATTAAGAAACATATATTATGTTTAGTCATATTTGTTTAAATCAGAAAACCTAATAATGTATGTTGTTTCTAAGGTACAATTAGTTAATTATAACACCCAAAGCATTGTTACTCAAATGAGTCATCAGTTCACTTGTTGCAGATAACCAACAGAATTTGTAGAATTTTAATGCAGTGGAATCTAGAACACATTTGTGGAAGACAAAAGTTTAGTTATGAAGCCTTGAGTGCCTGGTTTAAAACATTTTGACTCTCAGACGAGACAGCTGCCCGAAGTTATGAATATATAAATAATTTATTATTCAGAGGTAGTTACATGGAAATCAGATTTTTTTTTTTTTTAATCTAATAAAGCACTGGGAAATACCTTAAAATATTTTATCTCTATATGTAAGGCAGTTCTCTTATTTCTAACACTTTTGATACTGTTGCATAGTAGTATTACTCATGAAGTGCTATGTCCAGCAGGGGGTGATTTTAAATAGCGATACAATACAGATGAAACAATACTTAAAAGAAAAAAGAGCCAGAAGGGATTTGTGAGACAGCTCAGCTGTTACTGTTTTCACAAAGGTACTGAACTGGACAAGAAGAGTCTATCAGTCTAAGTGGGCAACTTGTGTCTCAAACTGCTTCAGATGCTTCTACATGTTTACTGATTCTTAAGTGGAACGAGTCATCTATTATCAATGTTGCAACTTTTTTTATATACTGTAACAGATTCTCATGATGACCTGAGAAACTACAGTACTATTGTGGCTCCTTTTAGAAAAGGAGCCATGTTTCTATGTCATAAATGTATTGATAAAATTTTTTTAGTCTTACAAGCAAACACATCTTCCTTTAAACTGATGGTTTACTGCCCTGCATACACATTTAATAACAGTTGCATTCTGCATCTAGAAAAATATTTTACAAGTTGAGCTTTAAAAAGAAAACATTTCCTATCAGTATGATTACAAATGTGTACTATGATTAATCATATTTGTTCCCTAGTGTTATGAAAAGTCCCAACGCTTAATAATAAGTAACTTTTAAGTTATCACAGAGGTAGGCTGATATTCATAACTTGATTTTTACATCAAAACACAATGAATAAAGGATTTCAATTAATATGATTGTGTCTGTGTTAAATGCAAGCAGATGCTAGAGTCTGTTGAAAACTGAAGAATTCCCGCTGGCAGTTGAAACATAACTGGTGCATGATCATTTTCCACCATATTGATACTTTACCAATCAAAAAGCAGCCAAAGTTTTGAACTAAATGCCAAAGCTTCAGTAATTGTATTATTTATCCATATTGTCAAAAGCACCATTTACTGATGCATAAAAAGTAGACACATCTATTTAGAATATTGAGTAAGAAAGACCTGGTGCTCAGGAGTACAGTTCTGGTTGCGTTTGCTTCAAAAAAGGAACACTTGCTTAAAACCCCTCAAATTATTAGAGAGCTTTATTTGCATAAGAAAACTTCCTATAATGCTTTGCCATATTTTAAAAATATTTGCACTTATTTACTACTACCGCTGTTCATTTTCTAGGCATACACAAATGATTTTCTGGCCATTGGTGACTTGCTCTCTGAAAGCCTCCGTGTGTGCTTTGTGATGATAACATGAGACAACTTCAAATTTGCATTTAGAATTTAGACTATTCTTAAACTATCTGCTGTACTATAACCCAAGTATTTCAACGGTCTCAGGATTAACTCCAGATTGATAAGTGTTTAAGTTCTATCTTATTTTGGAAGAGCACCTGATTTTGTAAATACGTATGGTTGTACATATATGTTTTTTTTCTAAAATATACATTCCTTACCTCAGTGGGATGACTTGAGTGTAAAAGTAATCAACTATTTCTGCAGCAACAGGATTAAAATAATTTTCCAGAATATTATACATAATTTTCCTCTCACATTTTTTAGCTTAATCTTTAATGGAATATATAGAGCAAATAGTATGAAAAATAATTTCTTTTTTAACTATTTCAGATGAGATGCTTTTCAATTAATCTGCATCTAATTTTAGAATATGAATGTTTTTATTTTTACATTATACAAAAACATCAGAAAAGGTTTAAACAAATTAATCAGAAATATAACAGTTAAATAGAGACCAAGCAATGGCTATCCAAGTCTGTCATAAGTGCTTATCGAAAACCAAGCTGCACTATAAAAGGCATGTCTATGCAGAAGAATTAATGTAAAAAAGAACATAAAATATTCAGCTCAAGTCATTGAAATGCTGTGGAATTATAGTGGGTAGAATAAACTTTTTTTAAATTCAAGGTTAGTTCCTGCCTAGTTCTTTTATAAGTCTAAAACATTTGTTGTGTTTTGGGTTTATTTAGAAAACCTGTACATGTTAAAAAGAGCATATCTTTAATTCTCTCATAATTAGAAGAGGCGTCATCGAGGTGTTGCTTGGATTGGATCTTTTTCAAAGAGATATTCCTTCCCAGTGTTTGTTAGTAGACTAAATTAAATGGACAGTTACTAAACTAAAAAGCCATTGTAGTTTTGCTGGACATATCTTACTATCTTTAATATTATAATTCCACCATAGTAAGAAATACCTTCCATGAATAATGTGATTTCGACCTAAAATTGTCATGTAAAAAACGAAGGTCAGCAAGGAAAAGACACTAAGACCCAGTTTTTAAAAGTGTTAAACTTTCACTCTTCTAATTTTTCCTTAATACCTCATCAAAAGGGTGATTTTTACCCATTAGAGCATAGACATAGACAAGAAACTACCAAGTTTTGCAAGATGGTTATTGGTGTCTAACTTTCTGCCAGTTCCTCTTCTGGCTCTTTGTGTGTGCGTATATAAACCCAGAGAATGGTTTGGGTTGGAAGGGACCTTGAAGATCATCTCATTCCAACCTTCCTGCCATGGGCAGGGACATCTTTCGCAAGACCAGGTTGCTCAAAGCCCTGTCCAGCTGGCCTTGAACACTGTGCTGGTTTTGGTGGGGATAGAATCATAGAACCATAGAATCATCTGGTTGGAAAGGACCTTTAAGATCATCAAGCCTAACCATGAACCCTGCACTGCCAGGGTCCCTAAACCATGTCCCTCAGCACCACATCTACACGTCTTTTAAACACCTCCAGGCATGGGGACTCCACCACCTCCCTGGGCAGACTGTTCCAATGCTTCACAACCCTCTCTGTCAAGAAATTTTTCCTAATATCCAATTTAAATTTCCCCTGGCATAACTTGAGGCCATTCCCTCTTGTCCTGTCTTTCACAACACGGGAGAAGAGACCGACCACCACCTCCCCACAACTTCGTTTCAGGTAATTGTAGAGAGCAATAAGGTCCCCTCTGAGCCTCCTTTTCTCCAGACTAAACATTCCCAGTTCCCTCAGCCGCTCCTTATAAGACAAGTTCTCCAAACCCTTCACTAGTTTCACTGCCCTTCTCTGAACCCGTTCCAGCACCTCAACATCCTTCCTGAAGTGAAGGGCCCAAAACTGGACACAGTGCTCAAGGTGTGGTCTCACCAGTGCTGAGTACAGGGGGACAATCACTGCCCTGCTCCTGCTGGCCACACTTTTGCTGATACAAGCCAGGATGCCATTGGCCTTCTTGGCCACGTGGGCACACTGCTGGCTCATGTTCAATCAGCTGTCGCCCAGCACCTCCAGATCCTTTTCTGCTGGGCAGTTTTCCGGCCACTCCTCCCCAAGTCTGTAATGTTGCAGGGGGTTGTTGTGGTCCAAGTGCAGGACCCGGCAGTTGGTCTTGTTGAATTTCGTACAATTGGCCTCATCCCACAGATCCAGCATGTCCAGGTCCCTCTGTAGAGCCTTCTGACCCTCAGGCAGATCAACACTAACCCCCGACTGAGTGTCATCTGTGAACTTACTGAGGTTGCACTCGATCCCCTCATCCAAATCAGTGAAGATGTTGAAGAGAACAGGCCCCAACACTGAGCCCTGGGGAACACCACTGATGACTGACCACCAGCTGGATTTGACTCCATTCCCCACCACTCTCTGGGCCCGGCCATCCAGCCAGTTTTTGATCCAGCGAAGCGTACACCCGTCCAAGCCACAGGCAGCCAGTTTCTGCAGAAGAATGTTATGGGAAACAGTGTCAAAGGCTTTGCTAAAATCTCTGCTTTTTCTTAGCTTTTCACTCTCGAGTAAGTAGTCTAGGCCTTTATTTTGTTTCCTGTTAGAAATTAGGTGGTGGGAGTTTGGGGGTTTTTGTTTCCTGAATTTGAAATAATCAAAAGGAAGATGTCTGTCAAACATGAAGACAAAATGATATCCCAGTGTTTTACTGCTGACAAGAAAGTTTCACTATCATCATTGTTTAGCACAACCTACTGCAATAAGAAATTTTCCTGTTTAACAACAGGACCTGCCTTTCATAAATCCATGCTAACTGGGTCTGATCACCTGACTATCCTGTACGTGACGCATGACAACACTCAGGATGATCTGCTCCATGAGTTTCTCCGGCACTGCGGTCAAACTGACAGGCCTGTAGTTCCCCGGGGTTTCCCTCCTGCCTTTCTTGTAGATTGGCATCACATTTGCCAACCTCTAGTAGAGTTAGTTTTCTTCCTGGTAGCTGGTACGGGGATGTGTTTTGGATTCTTGCTGGAAGCAGTGTTGGTAACACAGGGATGTTTTAGTTATTGCTCAGCAGTGCTTACACAGTCAAGGCCTTTTCTGCTTCTCACCACCCCCAACGTGACGCATGACAACACTCAGGATGATCTGCTCCATGAGTTTCT
>NW_010403975.1:0-8818 GCF_000710305.1 Buceros rhinoceros silvestris
CGTGCTGCCGGGGGACCGGCCGGGGGTCGCCTGGCAGTCAGCTCTGCCCTGGGCTCGGGGAGTGCGGGGATGCTCCGGGCAGTAGCGGGAGTTGGGCCACGCGCTCCGCGGGGTTGTTCAAAGTGACGCCGGCGGCTGACTGTAGGGGCCGTCGGAACCGGTGGCCTGGGGAGGCCAGCGCGTCTGCCAGCTCCGGGGTGCAGCGCGGTGGCGTGAAGCCGTCATCTCTTGATTAGTGCTTTTTTTTTCCCCCTTCTCTGTGCAGACTTTGTAGGTTACTCAGTCGAGATTGCATGGCCGGTTTGTACCCTCGGCCCGTGAGGATACGGTGCTTCGCCGTGCCTGGCACACGTTAAGCCCCAAAGCAGCGATGCCTCTCTTGGATGAGGAATGTGCACCTGCACATTAATTGCAACTAATCCCATCGGTTAGTCCGGTGTGGCTTGTGCTGGGCACGTCCCTTCGTATCTCTGTTTACCGTTATTCCTCTATGAAAAGCAAAATGCTTCAGAAAAACTTCAGAACTTAAAAACTTCAGAAATAAAAATACTTAGGGTGCTCTCTTGGTGAGAATCTGTTTTCATAACTATGATCTAGGAGACGGCAGGGACTTAAAAATGTACAGCTGTATTTCCTTTTACAGAACTGAAGTCCATAGTTTTGCCATCGGGGCACACAGAGCCTGGTTTAAGCCTTCCCTTGAGCAACAAAAGTTGCCAAATCTGGGAAAAAAACACAGGGCACTGAGGTTGCTGAACTTTGATATACGATTAAATCTCTCCTATTTTAAGGTGAGATTACACAGAGTAAACAGCCTTGTTCTTGCCCTTGTTGATTAATGATCTATATTTACACAAGTCTAATAGTTGCTTTAATGCACAATGTCAAAGAACGTGTAATAGTAAATTGGAAATGCCTCTGAAATAATAGTGCTGTCATTGGAGGACTTCATCTCTTAATTTTATTGGCACAAGAGGATAGACTTTAACTGAACAGATAGAGGTAAATTGAAAATTATACTCTCACTGGTGAATTTGACAAATTATGCATTTTACAGAGAGTGCTGGTAAACGTGAAGTGAGCTGAGCCTTTGGAAAGGCGTTTGTTTCATGATAAGCTAAAGTATCTGCAAAATTAATTTACCTGTAGTTTTTTCGTGGTGTTATTAATTTAACCTTTAACCTTTTACCATAAAATTATTTCAGTGCTTGAAACAGATATGTACTTACTGCTTTTGCTGTTGTGTTCTATGTTGTCTCTCATTTTCTTTCTTTAAATTTAAGAGCAGTAATCCATTTAATTTGGTGTTTGTAATTAGTTTTTCTGAGGGGTAGTTGAAGTCACTCAGCTAGTCGTAAGAGACTTTTCCATATTCCTGCAATCCTGAGTGAATGATTGAAGTGATGGAATCTGCTGTATTTTATAACTATATTTAGTTTTCTGCTCTTTCAAATTGTAAGTATTTTCTAGCCAATTGTGAATCAAGTACTGGAAAAGCAGTACTTAATAACTGTAGTACCTCTAAAATGGCCTTTTGGTATAACTAAGTATAAATTTCAAAAGCAGATCTATTTTTCAATAGTATTTTCTGTTTCCATTTCTTGTTAGAACTGTTACTTTTAACTGTTACTGTTTTAGTTGTGACAGTAAAGCTTTGCTTTGTGAGTCAAAACATAGCTTAGTTAGTGAAAATATTGCTACCTTGTCAGTAACATGAGGAAGCATATTACCCAACAAAACTTTTTTTTTCTTCCTGTGAAGTCCCTTCTGGTCATCCTTGCTCATTTCAAACCTCTTTAGACCGCTGGATACCTTGTAAAAATACTTTGCTTAATACATGAAATAAACTAATAACACTTGGCAACTGACTAATCAGCTCTTCTGTAATCCCAAACCAACCCTCATGCCTGTCTTTTTTCCTTGATTTGGTTTGGTTTGGCCAGCCAGCAGCCCTGACTACTGTAAGTAACAAACGTGAAATGACCTCGAGGTGTGTAGCCGGTGGGGGGGCAGAGAAGAGGGAAGTAACACTGTGAAAGAGAGATGAGGGGGATCCAAGGGTTCGGTACTGCAGGCACTTACACTTGGGGGCATAAGTCTGTCCTATGCTGGTAAAATGCGTGTGCCCAGGAGTGATTTTTAGTGTTGAGGCTAAGTGGTATTTTTGGCCCAGGTTAATGCTATTAAACTCTCTTATCCCCAAATCAGAGTGGCCACGTGCAAACTGCCTATCGATAATAATCCATACTAACTCCTGAACTGTACCAGGAGTTGCTTGGGTGCGGGTTAGGTGCCTGGAACCAGAATGGTGCTGAGCACAGTGCACCCGTATATATCCTGTCAGCATTTAACGCTGTGTCTCAATTTATTAGGATTGCTATAGTCTGGGTGTCCAGTGACTGTGAGTTAGTGGCATCTAGCAGGAGGTTGCCTAGGGACAACTTGGAGCTATTGCCTGATGGGCTGTCAGGGAGGTCGGCACAGTAGTCCGTTGCGTGGAAGGCTGTGGGGAACATAACACATTTGTAGAGGGCTGGGCTTCGTTAGTTCCACTGTTTACAAAACAGCTTTTTGTATTAAAGTTTTTTGTAAAACATTCTGAATTTTCTTGATGAAGAGATAAAGCTGTGTAATATTTTTATTTGCCTTCAAGCTCTGTTTGGATTACATTTGTAGGCTTTTCTCTACAACCGGGATGGCCTAACATTTTTAATTCAGAGAAGTGAGTTTCATGTAATTGCTTGTCTGCTTTATGTAAAATTCAAATGTGTTATGTAAACTTAAGCATTTAGAGATTTGAAACAAAGTTAGATTTGCTAGCAGATAGTAATCTTTGCATTGAAAGCCATCAGCTGGCTCCGGTGTGACTTCCTTGATGAACCTGTCAGGGTAGGAACCTGATCAGAAAGGCTTCAGTATAAAGGGCATCCTGGGTCATTATTATTTAAATAGGCTTTTTAGAAGGCTGCAGGACTGCAGTAGTATTTGGCTATTTCCCAGAAATACAGAGCTAATTAAACTGCTGTAGTGTTAGCTTTTATTTACTCTCACATAAGAAGTATCAGATAGAAGCTGAGAATCCTGAGCTGAGATTTGATGGCAGAGAAATTCTAATAATGTAGACAAATAGTCTAGAAATAAATAATTCTCTGAAAGATCTGCACTCATCCTTGATATTAATTAGCATGCATTCAGCTGTTAGCTTCAAGGCTGTGGGCCAGTTATGTTAATGAAAGTTGTTAATGACTTTACATAGGATGGTGAAGTCTGAGGGGGAAGCAGCTGGTGTGTTGAGCTACTTCTAATTGAGGACTGAAAATGTCAGCAGGTAAGAAGACATTGATTACCAACACAAATTTTATAGTCAGAACTAGATGTAAATAGTAGAAGTTACCTCTGTCTTTAAATTTTCAATGCTGCATTGGCTCTGTTTCAAGTCTGTGTTTATAGCTAATTTTCAAAGTGTTATTTATTTATTTAAAAAAATTTTAATTAGGCTTTAAAAATTGTAGTGACGGTAGTAAATATGCCATAGCTAAGGATTCAGCAGCCTTTCTCAGTGACAGGCCAGGTTGCATTTTTAAGTCTTTAGCTATAAATTAAGCAATACCTTAGGGAAGCTAGAGCATCTACTGCTTCAAGGGCTGAAATGCTGCTGATGGCAGTATCATGAGTTTCAGGAAGGCAAGGGCTCTCAGCTCCAGCTGATTTCAGACCTGTGTGTGCCCCTGCCCCTTACAGCTCTGTCTTGGGTTGGTGCTTCTCTGGCTTCCAGACTCAGTAAAAGCCTAGAGCTGCTGCTTCTCCTGGAGACAGTGTGTCACCTCCGTTATCAGTGTGCTACTGTTGATGAACAGCAAGGGCAATAATCTGCCTTCTGCTACAGCTAGCCCTTGGTTTGTGCTCTTCAAAACGTGCTTTCTTCAGGAAGCAGAATAGATGGTGCCAACTTCAGCCACAAGCAATAGCCTGGTGTGTTTGTACAATGTTGCTGAGTTATCCTTGTGTGGTTGATGTTGTCAGTGGAAATTCTTAACTGAATAAGTGAATTTCTTGGTAAACTTTCCTTGATAAAATAATTCTTGTCCTTTGCAATTTTAAAGCATTTTTTTTAGCAATGGCTGTTGAGCTAGTGAATCATACCCTACATTTCTTTTTGCAGTTGAAAGTGAGGCAAAGGCAAAAACCAGAGTCCGCTTTGAGGAAATCTTGAAACGTCATGCTGGCCTCACAGACACAAAGAAATCAAAGAAGAAGAAGTTTCATGAGAACATTGTGGTGAGTTTAACATATGCAAGCTTTGTTTCGTTGTCTTCCTTAACGGAAAAAAGGTCAAGAAAATGTGTTGTAAAAAGAGGTGTAAGCATTTTAAGGAAATGTTGTATAAAATACATTTCTGCGCATAGCCTTTGGTTTTGTTGTGGCTTGTATTTGTTGTTTGTGTATCCACAAGGCATCCTTGTACTTTGGAGGTATGCCAAAATTACACAGAATATAATCCTGGTAAAAAGAAAGTGACTCTTGCAGGCATGCACTCTTCTAAAGTCCGCCAGTTCTTTTTTTTTTTTGTCACATTTTTCAGTAAGTTTTAAGATTTTCAAATTCAGTATTGACTTTAGTGGGAGTTTGAGTGATGGACTAATAGAATTGTGGCTGTGAAAATATTTGATTTTGAGAGTATTACATCTGTGTAATACATCCGTGAGTTGAGAACTGATGAAAACTCAGAATGGTATTAGAGGTAATTAACTTTCTTCCATTTCCTAAACATTACTGGTATAAGAATTTACAAACAATATTAAACAACATCAGCAATCAGTGTATTTCTCCACATGCTCAGCTTAGTGTTTACATGTCTACTTAGGCAGGACACACATATAAGGATTTGGTGTAAAGATTTTGGCCTTAGCTTGTGACTCACAGATTAGGAATGATTCTGTCACTCTAACCTAATGGTTAGATGACATTTTTGGTTGTGGCGTACCTTGTTAAAAAAGCCTCAGAGATTCCTCTGAGTTATGGTTCATATTGTAGCTTTTTTTCCTGAGCAGAAAAATAAACGTTCAATAGGAGTCCTATATATACTGATTATTGGCTTACAGTGCTTGGAACTTCAAAAGAAAGCAGTTTGATTAAAAGACAAATATTCTCTGCTGTTTTATTTTCCTCCTGTTAGGCTTTACATTTTCAGTCTTCTCTTATAACTGCATCCATACCAGATGCTGGAAGTGAATGTTCATTTTTAATACTCATTTAAGACAAAGGAGTGGTGTTTTCTATAATACGAGAATGTTTCATGTATTTATTATGTATTGTTATTTAGATTTTTCACATTGATAGTTTGAAATCTGCTGTAGTTTGAGATTGTTTTTTATTTCATTATGAGGATATTCTGTATTATTTCTTTCCTTCGAGTAAATTTGATATGATTAAGTGGCTGTGTGCTGCTACTATTCGTGACACAGATTTGTGGACATATGTTTTTGTTTGTAGGCATAATAAATAACAAGTTCTAGTAAGTATTCCAAGCAAGTTTTTGCAGCAGCTGGGTTTCTTTGAGGAAATCACTCTTGAATATCAGTGTTACATTAGAAACTCTTGAACAGGTCAAAGACAGTGGCTTTTTGTTAGGATTTCTCAAAAAGTTCTACTTCTTGGGCTTCGTGGATTAACGTTCTATCAAAGGCAAAAAATCAGCATGGCCTTGGCTATTGGTCATTGTTGGGTCTTAACTGACAGCGTGTTTTAACCTTCATTCCTTATACTCTCTAGTTAAAGCTATTTGTAGAAATGCAGGTAAGGAAGTGGACAATCTATTAGGAAGCATTAGTTTGATTTTTTTTTTTTTTTTTTTAGTTATTTATACAAAGCCTGTTGCTTTTTTTGTTATTATTTCCCTTACTCTATTCTCTATTTCAAGTTATTTATGTGAAATCTTCCACATCCTCTTAAATCATTCATTTATGAACAAAAAGGATGTTTCTGCTCTATTTAAGGAAGTAAAAGGGCTTCTTTGTTATTTGATGTTAAAATAATTCAAACTATTTTTAGTTGTAGGATGCTAATAATAAAGATAGCTACTGAAAAGATGTATGAATGGCTTTAGATCATTCTGAAGTATTACATAAGCATTCTTGCATGAAATTCTAGTCGCTTTCTTTTTTTAACTCATACTTAAGAAGGACAGTGTTTAATATGTAGCGTTAATAAGTCTTGTTAGTAGATTCTTAAGCTTTGACTAGTTTCAGACATCAGCTTTTATTTCCATGTTAAACTTTGTCTTGGTGTATTTTTCTTGTCACGTGGCTTTTATTTGACAATTTTCCTGTACAGGTAATAAACTTCCTTGATTTTTTTTTTTTTCTTCTGTGTTTTTACTCATGTACTTCAAACTTTCCTTTCTTTTTCCTCCATTCTCCTTCTTCATTACTTAAAATACTCCCCTTGCTCTCCTTGTTCTCTCTTCAAATGTCAGATGTTAATAAAACAAGATAGTGCTGAAAATTTGCAGGCTCACATAATCGAGGGCATAGCGTATGGAGGCAGCTGACTTGCACATTGAGTGTTCTTTCTAGTTATGGAATATTATTCTCACAGGTGGGCATTTTTAAATCAGGATCCATCTTCCAAAGCATGATAGCTGTTACAACTTCATTCTCTCTTTTTTTTTTTCTTCTTATAAATGGGTACATCTTGGCCCTTTTAAATAACGTTTGAGGGAAACGTGATTCTGTAACTGGGAGGAGTATCCCTGCTAGGAAGGGAAGGTGTGTCTGTTTATTTGGGGAGGAAGGTGGTCTAGACAAAGAAAAGATTGTATCCAAATAGTTATTTTCTCTAGCATTTCCTATTTGTTTTATTTGTGTTTCAAAGTCCTTTCTAATATTTTATGTGGAGACTCCCAGTTTTATGTAAGAAAACAAAGTATATGAACTTCAGTGACTTTGTAGAAGTTCTGTGAAGGAACAGAGATCTGCGTGCTCCTTGCAGAATTAGACCTGTTACTTGCTGTGTTGTTTGAGTTATCATAGAATCACAGAATATTTTCGTTCGGAAGCCTTTGAAGGTCATCTAGTCCACACCTCTGCAACGACCGGGGACATCTTTAATCTTAGATCAGATTGCTTAGAACTTTGTCTAACCTGACCTCAAATGTTTCCAGGGATGGGAGTTTATAACTTTGAGTAACTTGTAATAAAATCATGAAGGAGGGAGGAAATTTTACAATGTGTTTTCTGAAAAACACAGGATATCGGTAGGAGTGCACAGACAAATGCATTAGCTGACATTTATCTTAGGTGTTTTTACTAGCCTGATCTTTAAATAAACTCTTTGTCATTCTATTAATAATAATGTGGGTGGGTTTTTTTCCAACCTTATACTTAAAAAAAAATTCATAATGGAAATTTTTTTTTAGTGTAATATAATTTCATTGTCAAACTTGGGCAAGCAACTTTCAGTAAAAGAGGCTACAAACAACGGAGCTTGAAGCCTGTCTCTAACTTGCATTTTAAAGGGGTGAAAATACATGATTTCCTTCTGAATGTAATCTTAAGTCTCCCCTAGTCTAAAGCATTGGCATCTGTTTATGGAGCAGACTTGCTGATTTCTTTTTTTACTGGATATACAAAAAAAAATTTAAGAACACTGTGAAACAAAATTGAGCCCGAACACAAAGTCTTTTCCTTCAGTGTGAATTTTCCACTTGTTAATTTTAAACAAGAAAATAACCAGATCTTTGGTTTCATTCTACTCTGTTTAATGTTGCTAAAAAAGTAGCATAAAATGCTATGTTTATCCATAGAACAGAATTTTTAGTACAAGTATGTTTTATGTTCTTCTCATTTATAGCTTGACACCTTTAGAAGTAATATTGATCTAGCTAAGGAAAGTGCAAATGATGAAGCGATCATAAACAACACATATAATCCTGAAGAAGAGAGCCCCCGATATACAAAAAATAAACTGAGAGAGAAAGCCTCAATTGCAGAGAAAATAAACAATGATATTGTTAGTGGAGAGGAGAACAAGCATCCGAAGTCTAACAAGAAGAAAAAGAAATCCCTGATAGAAGAACAACTTAATGAGGATGAAAATTTATATGAAGCTAAATTGGAGAGTTTTGAGAAAAAGATTAATGATTTTCCAAAGAAAAAAACACAAAGTAAATCACGAACAGATGTACCTCATCAAGAAGGTGATAGAAAGATTAAAAATTCCTTGACTGAAGTGAGAAGTATAGCTGAATTAGAAGAGGAAGAAGAACTAATCCGAGCCTGTCAGCTGCGTGTGGCTGAGGATGAGGCAAGTGCAATTAAGAAGAAAATAAGAATGAAACTTAAAGAACAGATGTCTGAATTTACCTCCCCTGTTCAAAGCCATGAAGTTGTATTGAACAATGAAGTGGGCAAAAAGAAGAAAAAGAAGAAAGAAATAGCAGATTTAAGTGAAGCTGAAACCAGGTACCTTGATAAACTCTATACTGTGTATCTGTGAATCTCAAGCAATTGTTTCATTTTTTTTTTAAGATGGGCAGAAGCTTTCTGATAAACTGTACGTACTTTCTAAGTGATGAAGTGGATGAGTCTGCTGTGAGACAATATTATCAAATACATTCTCAAAATGCTATCGAGATTAATATTAAACTCACAGATTGTAAGTTTAATAGATTGTGCTTAACTTTTTTAAAAAATACCCTACATCACTATCTGGTGTTTATTTTCTGTGGAACTCACTCTTAACTAACTGAAGATAATTTTGAGCATGTTTTTTTTTTTTTTTTTTGTGATGATCCTGATACAGCAAAATAGTATTAGCT
>NW_010403975.1:8921-13697 GCF_000710305.1 Buceros rhinoceros silvestris
AGTTGTCTGGAAATGAAGGGTGCACAGAAATGAAAAAGGCAAGACTCCAATGTTGGGGGTGTGTGTGGCATTTTCTTGAGGCAGAACTAAAGGGGAGGTTTCAAATGTGTGAATAATGGTAGTGAGCAATTGTTTGTATCCATATATGCAGTAGAATGTAACTGCTGACTGTAATCCATCTCATTGCAGTGCAATGTCCCTTTCTGAGCTACAGCATCATCCAACAGAAGATGGCAATGAAAATCAGTCATTGGAAAGACCGCTTACATCAGAGGAACAGAAACTGGAGGAAAGCGTGGAAATAGAGAAACCTAAAGCGACAAAGGTTAAAAAGAAAACCAGAAAAGGTCTGCTAAAAAAAGGTTAGAATGCTGTGCTGCTTTGCTGCTTTATCAGTCTTTTTATTTTCTTTTTTGCCTTTTTTCACTGCTACTACAGAAATACTTGTCCATAGTAGTAACACACAGAAGTGATTGAGCTGTTGAAGTTACTTTTGTTTCTTTAGTTACTTAATTGTATTTTTCTGTTCTTCCAATTCTAAGGCTAGTTTGTAAGGAATTTTATTTGATATAGCTAAAATCTTGAGAATTCATTTACTATCAATAGTTTTGAAATTGATAAATATTTTTAAAGTTTTTAAAGCATAATATTATAATACATATACCACCTCTACAGTCTATTAGTTAGATGCGTATTCTAATTGTCTTTTTATTATCATTTTTATTTACTTTGTGCTGTAAATGGTGTATCACCATTGTTGTAACCTCATGCTCAGTTCAACATAAGGAATACTTCTTCATGCAGCACATAGTCAGATTGGAGAATTAATTTCCTCAAATGGTGCGGAGGCCAAAACAATAAATTAGTTTTAAAAATGGACAGTAGAAGATGATGAGGGTTAGGTATTTTGATATCTATTGAGTCTCACTGTAACTTGTAAATGAGGAAGTTCTGAAAACAGTGTTTGGTAAATTCAGGGAAAATACACATGGAAAAAGCATCAGTTTCTGCTTATCTTGTTTTTTTTACATTTTCCTTAAGAAAACAAACAAACAAAACCTACTATAGGCTGTAGCCCAGTGCAGGACATTGAACTGTATGGATTTTAAGTCATTGTGGCACAGAAGAACCGATATCAATCACAAGGAAGACCTTTTAAATAAAAGTGTTAACAGGAATGGATTATATTAATATATTCATGTGTATGTTCATACATGTTTAAAATGGTGCAAATTCAATTATTTTATCCTGTTACATAAAGAACATGTTAGATATTATTACTGTATTAGTGAGTGCTTAGACAATATAGAACATTTTTACTCCTTTAAGCTGTCATTAGTGGAATGCAGTAACTCCTATTTACTTTGTTCCTATTTCTAGAAAAAACCACAGAAGTTGCTGCAGAAAATGATGAGGAGATGAAGAATTCAGAAATTTCAACTCAGTCTAGATTTGGTTTTGATGATGATCTTGTGTTGGGAGTTTATATCCATCGATCTGATCGACTTAAAACTGATCTCCTGGTATCTCATCCCATGGTTAAAATCCATGTTGTTGATCAGAGGAGTGGCTTATACATCAAGAAGGATCATAGGTGACTTAATAAACTATTTCTATTATCAATGATTACTATAAATACACAGATTCTTCCCTAGAAATTGAATTATGAAAATAATGATGGATTTTAAGTTTGCAAGGTCAGTCATTAGTTTCTAAATCTATTACAATATATGATAATATATATACACACCCATGGTAAATTATCATGGTATTTTTATTTTTTTCAAGGACTTTAAAATGCCCTGCACTGCAGTATTGCACTCGAGGTCCCCATAGTTACAGCACAGTTCTGTGTTCTTTCCAGAGAGAAAATTTCCTAAATCTCAAAAATATGTGGAAGCCAGTATTAGAATTTGTAGCAAAACTCTTGTAGCGTAAATAGCATCTGCCTTTTATATAAAAGAACTTCCAAAATTCTGAAATTAATTGTTCATATTTCTAATCACTTCAGTTACTTGTTTTCAGTGTCATTAAGCATATTTTTCCTGAAAAACCTGATTTTAACAGTGTTTAAACAATCAACTCTATTATGATCATTATGCTTAAATTTGGTAAGAGTAACTCAATTGCTAGGATTTTAAACTTCAGCCTGTAGCACTTCTATATACATTGCAAATTGTCTTAAATTTGGGGATTTTTTGTTTTCTAAAATCAAACAAATGGTATCTTGTATGTTTCTTTGCTTTCGGTAGTTGAAAATACTGTTTTATTTGAGTTGGGTTTTTTTAAAGGCACTGTACCAATTTTAACGGTTTGGAAACTTTCAAACAGCACAAGGAAAGCTTCATCTTATGAACAAGAACAAACAGAGCACGTCCTTCCTATTATGACCCAACCATATGACTTCAGACAGTTGAAATCAACAGTTCCAGAGTGGGAGGAGCTAGTTGTATTTAATGAGCGTTTTAGTTACTTTATTCAAAACACTGAGGAAAGCCCTCGGGTAATCCTGTTTTTTGAGGTAAGGTTAAATATTTTACATCCACTTTATGCGTGTTACAATTTTCTGTTTGTTTCTTCAACAGTGTATATTTGACTGAGTTGGGTATTTCGTTTCAGTGATACTGGGTTGACAGCATAGCCTTAAGATACAGAATTAAGTGGAGATACCAGGAAGTGGTATTGGTGATTGCTAACACTAATAAACGTTTCTTACAGCGCTAAAAACCAGACCAAACAAACAACAAACCCAAAACCCAACTGGTTTTCATAGTAGTAAAGACAAAGCTTTCTTTTCGTATCAACTGTCAAACTTCTGGGAAAGGCTAGTAAGATCATCTGAGATCAGGAGTGCTGGCATGACATATGAAGGATATCACTTTTTTCCTTTTTCACATTCTTGAAATCTGAAAAGAAGCTTAAGTACCAGAAACTCAAAGATGGAGCTTACCTGCTTGTAGCAACACCTCTTTTCCCTGTTACGAATGAGCAAGCCATTGCACTGTTTTCCATTAACATTTTAGACATCTACTCATCCTCTCCCATTCTTCACAAAGTGATTATTAATTCATCCTCCCATACAATTATGTTTAAAGGAAAAATTGTAATGCATATACTCAACATGATTTTGACACCAGCATAATTTATGAAGTATCAATTTGAAGAAAACAGTATTGCAAGTTTTTTTGAGAAATGTCTAGGAGGGGGCTAAATAGGGGAAGATTCCAGTCACTGACCAGAAAAATGAAGAATCTCATGGACATCGTTGGAAATCTTCAATTGAACGGGGCTTTCAGCAACCTGGTCTACTGGAAGGTGTCCGTGCCTAGGGCAGGGGTGTTGGACTAGATGATCTTTGAAGGTCCCTTCCCACCAAAACCATTCTACGATTGATTCTATGACATAAGTGGTAAATCTAGGAAAGGAAAACTTAACTTTTTGACTGCCATTTTCCAGCTAGATTAACATACAGATTTTGGCTGACAGAGTTGTGATCTGTATGATTTGTGAACTATATAGAATTTATGAAAATTACACATCAATGTTTTCCTTTTATTGAGACATAAGGGCAGCAAGAATAGTTTTTGTAAGACCAGGCTCATCAGGTAAATGCATAAGGATCCACTATTTCTAATAGTGTACTTGTGTGGAAGAACTGTTTTTATAGTTGCTTAAAATTGAAATCTACTTAATTTAGTGAATCGCATCTCACATATTTTCAGCAGAATTTTTTTACTTCCGGGAAGTGTATGTTCATTAGAAATATATTTGTATTCCTACCAATACTTTCAGATCCTTGATTTTCTAAGGATGGATGAAGTGCGAGCCAACGCTGATGTACAAATTCAGGAATGTAACTTCCGAAAACTTTGCTGGGCTTTTCTGAAGGTATTGTAAATACTTAAATGTAGAAACATTTATAAATCTTCTTATTCAGTTATCTAAAAGACAGTGAACATACAACAGATTTTTTTAATGGCAGCAGAGATGGAAAAACAAATCCTTGCTTGCCTGCCTGTTCTCTCCTTTTTCTCCACTCCATAAAATTCACAGTAACGATCTTGACGGTAAAGAATATTTTTTTTTTTTTTTCAGGAAAGTGTAGAAGATGTAAGAATTTTTTTGCTGTTCATAAAGTACAGAAGGAGGTTTTCTTCGAGGGTTTTCTGTGTGTTCATGAGGTTGTCTCTACACAGAAAACGACAAGTCCACCAATTTTGGTGCCTCAGCTATTCTGTATTCTAGTGGCAGATTCAGTTGGCCTGTCTTTGAAGAGATTCCCTTGTTTAATTATAAAATGCCTGTCGCTTTTAGTTACAGAGTTTGAAATGCTGCAGCAAGGAGATACAGGATATTTAGCTATTGCATCACGTACCTTTTTCCCCTTTTAGAAGAGACCTGAATGTGCCAATTTGGCCTTTGAGAGCTGACGAGCTTTAATTTGTTTGAGGATTGTTCATTTACATCTACCCCAGTGGATGGTAGACCGTGGCATCCATTGAGTGATCCACAATGTGAGAAATACAGAAGGTGATGGACGGCAAGATTGGGGAAGGGAGTGGGACCTCCGTATCCTTACATACAGAGTCTTTTCTCAGCTCTGCCCAGGATCAGCCTGCTGGAATCTGAGGTCAGGTATCTTGTGTCTGGGTGTGCAGCTGGTGGGAGCTGCATCCAGACATTCAGTCCAGTGTACTCCTCAACAAAGGCAAGGATGAGTTTCCAGCTTATAAATACAAATAAAATTGTGGCTTTTTTTTTTTTTCTCCTGCATTT
>NW_010403975.1:13790-37558 GCF_000710305.1 Buceros rhinoceros silvestris
TGCATCTGGCTGTGTTATCCTTTCATCTGTATCAGTCAAAGTAGAGAAGTCCTGTTAAGCAGTGGTCAGTGTTAATGGCAGTAGGTACATTTGATCTTTAAGTCAGTAGACAGAATTCTGTTTCCCCAGCGTTGGGGAGGTTACTGCTTTGCTGTATTTTCTGCTTTGAGTCAAAGCCCTACCAGTGGCCTTTGCTGCACCTTTCAAAGGGGGTGGTTTTGGAAGAGACTCTTTGCGGTTGACAGTCCTTTGAGATTTGAGTGATTCCAGCAAGTAGTAATTAAAAAAAGAGTGGTACTGCAGAGGTCATACAAAGCATGTTTCAAAACTCGGCTGCCATCTAAACTTTGATCTTAGTGACTTGATCCTGGGAGTGCTTAATATATGCTTCTGTCATTCCCACTCTTAGGGATAGTGTATTTCCCCAATGGGGAGTGGATTTCAGAGTTTATACTGTAGTTGTTTAAAATATTACAAATAATCAATGAGTTTTATTATTTTTATGTTAACACATTTTTTTTCCCTCTTTTTAATCATGCTCCCAGCTTGTAGGTGCAAATGGAGTTCTAAACATCGATGGAAAACTCCGTCTGCAGTTATATTACCCACCTCCAAGGACCAAGTCACATACAAATGTTGTTGAAGTTTATGATTGGTGGGCAAAGTGTCCTAGAAATCGTTACCCATCAACTTTATATGTAACTGTAAGGGGCATAAAACTGCCAGATCATGTAAGTTAAATATGTAACATAGAAATATATTTACAAATATGCAGACTTTTCTGGAGGAACTAGTAACTACCTAGAGCAGTGTATGTGTGTTTGTATGCATGTATATAAAAGCTGTACTTACATGCAGCAATTAAAATAGCTAGTATATAACTACCTGTAGTAAGAACTTTGCATCTTTAGATACATATCCCAAACTCATCCCTTCATAACTATGTTTGAAAAATGGGCGTACTTTCCCGTCTGCGACTTTGCAATCTTGCCGTTGACAGTCAGAAAACTTTCAGGGTACTTTTGAAGATTGATGGCCCTTCTTGTTTGGAGAAATGCCATTTTAAGCCACAGGATTTATACAGGTGTGTAAATTCTGTAAGTGAGAGATGATGTAAGTCACTTAGCTCTGATTTCCTGCACCCTCAAGCTATGATGAGTCATTTTTTTTCTCAGATGAAAAATCCTTTAAAGACAAATTTACATTGGTACGTGCTGAGATGCTCACTGAAGATAAGTGCAGCATTTATTGTTCTACAGTGCAACTACAATAGTGTTCTATTTCATAATTTTCCATATGTATTTACAGTTGTCTTATGTCTTTCTCCTGCTCGCTGTTCATACGGGCAAGGGTGATCTGTGGGACCCTGGTGAGATGTGGTCCAAACCCAAGCTATTCTGTGGGATTAGCTCATATCTTTTGGGGATATTTTTCTCCTCTGTATGCTGGAGTGACTTGTGCTCAGTCAGCTGCTGAGGTTGTTAGAAATTCTCTGTGCTTTGCTTGAGTACCTGTGCTTCATCTTTCTAGAAGTGTTCTGAGCCTGTCTTCTCCATGGTCTAAATGCTTTCCTGGTATGTTTAGGTGCTGTTGCTGGTTTACAGGTGTCCCTAATTTACCGTCCTCTGCGAAGTTCCAAATGATGTTATGAATTTGCATAGGCTGAGCGGTGCTTGGCTTGGATCTATTGGCTAGTAATATTATATAATTCTTGTTCTGATAAACACCAGATTTTCCAAGGCAGGGATTGAGCTCCAGACAAGAGCCATAGCATGGCAGAGTTTTCTGTGTATAGATTTCTGCTTCCACTTAAGATGTGTTACAGATTCTGCCTAGATCCTTCTAATCTCTATTCTTCAGATGTAAAAATGCATTGCATTTGAAGTTAAAAGTACCTTTTAATCTTTTCAGATATTACACTGTTCATTTTAAAAATACTTTTTCCTGATACTTAGTTTTGTTTGCCTGAAGGTTGCTCCTTCTTTCCGCTCTGTGGTAGCTAATCAGCAAGAACACAGCAGTGCAACTCTGTGTGAGCTCCGGGGAGAGGGATCTAAAAAAGCCTCTGAACCTTTTCTAGAGGAGAAAAAGGAGCCATTTAAGTGGACAAGATTGCCTGGACAGGTGAGGTGGTGTTCTTTGTTTTTTAAGGAAAAATAATTTAAAGATGTACTGTCTTTTTATAACTTTATTTTTGTGATCTAAATAGTATGAAGCAAGTAATTCATTAAAGCAAGTTAAAAATAATACTAAACAAATTACAGAACATAAGGAACTCTCAGAAATAGTAGAGGGTGCTCAGCTCCTTAGCAAATATGGTAGATTTAACCGTTTTTTCCCAGAACAGTCAGGTATTTTTATCACCAGAATTCTCTAGGAATTTGAAAGAGTAGGACTATTCACGTAATGGAAGTAAGACAGGAAACCAGTTTTCAGATTTCAGCTTGATGGGAAATAAATTTTCTTGGGTTTTTTTTCTCTCAGTTTTTACAGTAAAAGAGAAGGAACTTTCCTTGAAGAATGTTACTAAGACTGTTCTTGCTGATTTTATCCTAACTGCTAGATCACTGTATTTTAATTTTGATGTAGTTATTTTAATTTAATATGTGAATTTTAGCTACATGACCTGTAAATAAAACAAGTTTGTTCTGAGATGAATTCTTGTTTCAACTTTGTAATGTTTTATTTTACAGAGAGGTTAAAAGTATAGGAAGGCTTAATTGCATTTATAGTCTCTATCAAGATACGTCTATCTTTATTCTGAATTGAACAGTTTATATTAAATTATTTCCTAAGTAGATCTATTTGTATACTTTTTAAATGCATATGAATCTGTTCATACTCATTTTTCATTCATGAAAGTAAATCAAGTTTAGGTTAAATAATCACATAACTTCTTCAGATATTTTAAATCCCCTTAAACTTTGAATTTAGTTCTGTAGGAAAAGCAGAAATATTTTAGGAGAGAGGAAGGGGACTATAATACCTGTGTAATTTTTTGAAATCTTTCATCTCAGTTATTAAAATTAGGAATTGAAATACAGGTGAGGAATCCTAAAGATGGTTTGATAGACCAATGGTCTGAGTGCCTGCAGTTACTCTTCTCAGTTCACACTGAGACATTACTCAGAGTTGTGCTTAGACTCCTTAAATGAGCTGGACTTACAGTCTAACTCTACAGTTTACATCATTGATGATAGTCATCATTGAGTACATCTTAAAATTGAAATAATTTCCTTAAGATTTAATTTTGTTATGTTTTTAAAACTTGCTAGTTGTCTGTAATAGTGAGGCAAAGACAAATGTATGAGCTAGATGTGGCCTAAGTTATGCAGCAGAACTGTCTCTGTTTATAAAGTTGAACTTTTCTTTTAAATTGCCTTAGGATGTGAAAAACATTTAAAGCTTATGCAGGACAGGAAATAATGTGTTTTAAGCATTAGATAGTTAATATCCATAACTCTGTAATCCCAATTCTTACCTGAAAACCTAGGCTTGCCGCATACCGAACAAGCATCTGTTTTCACTGCGAGGTGGAGATATGGGCTGTTTCTGTATTCGGTTCTCTCATGATGGGAGAAAGCTGGCAGCAGCATGTGCAGGAAATAATGGCTATCCCATTGTTTGTAAGTTTAAAATATATTTTCCTTTTTTTTCTTATTACTCATCTAATTTGAAGTTAAAGGGCAAAAGATGTATTTTTAAATTGTGGGGGTTTAGAGGTTTTGTTTTATAATCATGTTTTGCAAATTGTTCTGTGCATTAAAGAGCATTGAGGAAAATGCTCTTTCCGTGTTAATAGGGCTGGAACTGGCTTTTCATATATGGTAATGTATATACACTGAAACGGTAAGAGATCACACTATTTCCGTGCAGAGGTCTAATGGAAATCCTAAATCAGTTTGCGTAAGGAACGTATTTTCTGATATTAAGGTTTTAAGTGAAATAACTTTCCCAGCCCCGACCCCACCAACTTTTTGTGTAAGTTTTTCACCTAACCTGTCATGGAAGTTAGATACTCAGAATATTGTCGTCTCCAGAGAAACTACAGGAGGCTGCTGTCTTCCGTGGTCCTGTTCTGTTGGAACTGCAAACATTCCTTGTCACTCAAATTTGGGGCTGCTGCTTCACAGTGGCCTCAACTGCGTAGCTCTTCAGCCCTGCGTAAGAATTTTGAGATTTAGAGAGAATGGTATTTTAAGCATACACAAAGTAAATGTTTAAATGCAAGGAGCAGTAAGTTCAGATTCCTTCATTACACCGCCCCAGAAATGACCTCGATGTTAATCTTTTTCAGACAGTGGTCAGGTAGCTGTCAAAATCTTTTAAAAATGGTAATTTTAATCTGGTTCTAACAATGTAAAGCAAGCAGGCTGCTCCAGAATGAAGGTAGTTGTGACGTCCATGAACCACTAGATGGAAGTATATGCTTGCTCTCCGTGCCTATCTAGGAACTATTTCATCTTGTTCTCTGAAATGAAAAGAATAGTTAACTTACGCTAGCAGAAACTCAGCCTAAGATTAGACTAAACTTTGCACTAATAATTGCATATAATGGATTGTAAATATTTACAAAATTTTTATTTTTCTATTTAAACTTCACTAGTGTATGAAATTCCTTCTGGACAGTTCCTGAGAGAATTTTATGTTCACCTTAACATAGTGTATGATCTTTGTTGGTCAAAAGACAATCAATACCTTCTTACTGCATCCTCTGATGGCACTGCCAGGTCAGTATGATGAAGATATTCTGGCAGATAGCATCAGAAGCGAAAAGAACGTTTTCCGGTTTCATATCTTGCTGCAGACTGTACAATGTTTTGATTACAGTGTGACTTACTCTATAATAATATAAAAATTGTGATGGAGTTAATCAGTTGGGCTGTATTTACCGTGGTGGTTTCTAATGTAGATGTATTTGAGACAAAAACTTCTCCAAAACCTGTAATGTCTAAATCTACAGTGTAGCAAAAAACCAAAAGGCTTTATATTTCAAGAAGTCACTGAGATAGACTATTCTGTCCTTGGAGAAATTGCCATATTATGAACGCAAGTTTGTAAATTGCAACATGAAGCAGGAAACTGAAAATCTAAGATTCAGGTTATTTGTATAAATTGGCCACATGCACATATTTTTTTATTTTTTAGTTTTTGGACACTTAAATTCAACTTACATTGCTGTAAATGAAATTTGGTAGTGTTGTTTCTGAGACTGAATGTGTACACATTTTCCTCTACAATTAAGAAGTGTACTTCAATGCAGTGTTAATGTTAAAATGCTAATCTGTTCAAGGTTTCAAAGCAAAACCCCCAAAACTGTAGAAAGACATAAAAAAATGGCTGTGACACTGCACAATTTTATGACCAGGAACTTCATAGTTTTTCATAGGGCTTTTTTTTTTTTTTAGGTCTTCAGATCCCTATCTGTTTCTGTTATGCAACTCAGTAATGCTACAGGCAGTTGCATAATTGAAATGCCAGAATTGTAAATGATATATTGTATGTGCGGAACTGGTTTGCGCTCTTTTTTTTTTTCCTGCCTTGTATGTAGGCATAAAAGGAGTATTTTGAGAGCTCAGCCCATATTTTTATCTTTTATTTGGAAGCAGATTAAATTAAGTATTTTTTTTATACTGACTTAAATATAAATTTCAGTCACTTATGTTACCCAGCTGTTCCTCAATTCTTGAATTTGTGGCAGCAAGATGAAACTGTAGTGGTCTGCCTCCTTTACTGTGCATAGTCACTGTGCGAGTTATTAGTTCCTGTATTTATTGTCCGTTGCCTTAAGCTCCCTAAAAGGTCTCAGTTTAGGCAGAGTTTCTTGGTTTTCCCTTGCATATTGGGGGCACTTTGCCATTGAAACATGGTAGAACTGAAGGATGAGGACCAAAAGGCACGACATTGCTTTAAAGTCATTATTGGTTTATTACTCGGATCATCTCTTAGACCGGGTTCTCAGACAACTTGAAGGGAAATTTTGGAACTTAGGTGAATTCTTCTTTATACAGGGTTTTATGTTACCCTATGAGCCTTCCCAAGGTTTAGTCCCACATTATTTATGAGCAATAAATGAACTTTTCTGTGGTTAGAAAACAGCATTCTAAAAGATAGGTAGACTCTTTGTGACCTTTGCAGGTTAAGTTGGGCGTTAATTGCCATACTCTAAGGGACTGCAAATTTGTAATGAACTCACCTCAGAGTAAGCTTAGAATTCTTCAGTAGCCTCCAGGAGTAGCCACGCCCCTGGAAGGGTGGCACTCAAACAGTTAAATTCCACATTGCAACTGAGTACTCTCTGAAATGTGCCGCCCACCTGTGTTCCACGATCCAGGTACCATTCCAGTCTTTATGGACTCATCTTTGGGGAAGGCTCAATAGTAAAATGTATGAACGAAAAACACTTCCTAGAGAAATACCTGGTATTACAGGTACAGGTGGTGAAGGACAGGAAATAGATGAAGAGTAAGAATTGAATTTATGTAAAGAAAACATCCTTGAGATCACAATTACTGTGTGGCATGGAACTGTTTTTTAAAACATTCTAGGGCTTTATTTCTATTTAGTGGTCATAAATGTTCCTTTGTGGGCTTTTTGTTCTACCTTCTTTCTTTTGTATTTTTGGTTTGTTTTTTTTTAAACAAGTGATCCTCCAGAAGGTATTAATTTGTTTATAACTCCTGAAAGAAATAAATCAATCCATTCCATGGAATTCTTTATGTGTACTTTAAAACGTGCAAAATATCCATTACATGAGTAAGTAGTCATGAATTTTGAAGACAGAGTTCTATGTGAAGTAGCGAATGTATCTTAATTCTTGTTAGAAAGTACCACATGAAAGGATTAAATATAGGTAGAATAAATTGGTAGGATAAAGAGCTGGTGTTAAGTGTTTGCAAGCATTTGCCTCTAGAACCGCTACTGCAAAATATATCATCAGTTGTATCTGTGTAGATATAACATCCTTTCCTTTTAGAATGTGGAAAATAGAAATGAAGGTGGCATCTGCAGTGAGAGTCTTCCCTCATCCTTCATTTGTTTACACTGCGAAGTACCACCCAATTGCTGACTGGTTGGTTGTGACAGGATGTTACGACTCGGTGATTAGAATCTGGAATGCAAATGTGAAAGAAATCCACGGGCAACTGCTACAGGAGCTTGATGGTCACAAAGGCTTCATCAACACACTTTGTTTTGATGCAGAAGGTATGTATTTAGTATTACTTTTTCAGGTAGTCTTCTCTTCAGTTGAAGACCAACTTGAGTGTTTCTGCTTTGCTTTATTTCACGGAGGCAATGTGAAAACACTGTTACAGAATGCAAACACAGCTAAAACTATTCCAGTTAAGTCATTATTATGATGCCTTATGAATGTAGACCCTGAGTATGATGCCTTATTTGGATGAATGTAGACTGATATGAATTGAGAATAATCACAAAAGGTATGTGTAGAAAGGCCAGGCAAACAAATGAGTAGCGATCAGGCAATGACGACTGGGCAAATTTTGGTCATAGTTTTGTTTTCATTATCCCCATAACTAGCTGTTATTAGTTAGCTAATGTTTTGTACATATTGCAGCAAAAGTTAGCAGAACGTAAAGCACAGATGCTACTGTTCAGAGGAGACAAATACATCAGGATGCAGGTGGAAAGCCTAGCAGATGGTGTAGAAACGTAAGCTGGAAAAAAGACAGGTTTGCCTGGTGTTCTTGGTGGAAGAATTATGTACTAAAAATCTGAAGCAGGAAACGAGCTTCTAGAGAACTCTGACAGAAATTCAGGACACTGCATGATCAGAACAGTAGCAAAGACAGCTCCACCATATTGCCATTCAAAGTTAAAACTCAGTACAAAGATAAAGCAAATGAGATAGCAGTAGTTAGATTGTGAGGATTTTGTTGCTAGACTGAAGAAGTGGGAAGCTGAGAAACTTCTCAATATTGACAGAGAATGTGAAAAACTGAGAGAAAAGGAAAGATTTGATGATTCTCAATACCGTTAACTGGTGGATCAACTTATGTCATGCAGTATGAGCAAAATGTGTTTGCAATGAGTGTATTGTAGCAAAGGAGAGGAAAGAATTGGTGTTCTGTTCACAAAAAATAATAGAAAAAAGTTGTTTCTTGTTCATTTATCCTTTTCTGTATTAGTTCTTTTGTGTGTTGTTAGTCTTCTTATAGATGTTGTTATTTCACAGGGCTCCACATGTTCTCAGGAGACAGTTCAGGACTGATAATAGTTTGGGATACGTCTGTCAAAGGAAGTTCTCAACACCTGTTTCAACACTGGAGGATTAATAAGGTATACAGGTTTCTTAAGCAAGCACTGTGTTTTTTATGTGAACTGTTCCAACTCTAGCCATTTGAGTTGTATTCAAATTTCTTTATAGTTCTGTTTAACTGAAAAAGTGTATTTTCTTTAAATAACAGTACAAAAGAGCTGATAGACCATGCTATGATTCAGTTAAAATTTTTGAATTGTTTTGTAGCTTGACTTTTTTTTACATGAAACGTGAAAATGCTTGAAGTTTAATAACATTGTATTAACAGATAATTGCTAACGCATTAGCTTTGTTCTCTAGGGATAATAAAATAGATCACTTTAGGCTTTACAAATTACCTTTGTATCTTAGGCCTGATGTTCAGTCAGCATTTCTGTTGTCAGTGTTTCAGAAGGTCAGAGTCACAGCAGAATTTGCCAGTGCTTGTGGAAAGTTGATTGTCTAGTAAAATATGAAGAAACATTTTTCCTTAACCAGATAGAATGAAGTGTGCAGAAAGAAAGTAATGCAAAAGAAAAATGAATAATAATGTGTAAAAACATGTATTTAAAACACAAAGTTCTATTTTTAAATTTTATTTTCCTTCTTTGTGTAGGAAATAAAAGAAAACGATATTAAAGGAACACCAATCAATCATTTGGCGGTGCATCCAAACGGAAGGCGTCTGTTAATCCATGCCAAAGACAGTACCCTGAGAATCATGGATCTCAGAATGTAAGCAGATTTTTGGTGACAAGTGCATGTTCCCTTTTTGGTTTAAAATTTACTTGGAAATAAAGTACTATAAAAATATTAAGCGTGTGGTTGTGGAGAAGAAAGATGTCCTAATAATCAAGGATAGCAATATTAGGGTTAGGAAATAGTTTCAAAACACTACTGTGTTACAGACCTTTTATGTGATGTTGGGTAACTCTTTTAGAATAGAATATCCAAAAATTACTAGATTACATGAGAGCTTAAGGTGGCATGAAGGAAACTTCAGTCTCCTGAAGACTGAAAATGCAGTCTGGGTGTGAAAATAACTTTGAAATTATAACCTTTATTTATGCCTTAAGTTTCTAATTGTTAAGACTCTGGGAAGAATATTTTGATGATAAAATGGAATGAAGATTGTCATCATAAATACTGAAAAATGCAGTGATGTGTGTATTATGGTATATTAAGCAGGCCATGAGATACTTTCAACTATACTTTTTCATAACTTTCTCATTTTTAATAGTTATGAACATGATTCTTTAGTGAAAAACTACAATAAAAAACAAGGTGATCATAAAATCACTTCAGTCTATGAGGCTGGAGATGCTCCAGTTGAACCCTGATAATTATGAGAGCATCTGGCTCACAGCTTTGTCCAGATGGGTTTTGAATATCTCAAAGGTTGGAGATTTTACAGCTTCTGTAACCAACATGTTCTAGTGTTCATTCACCATCAAAGTAAAACAATTCTCTTCTCAATTGTGAACAGAATTTCCTATATTTCAATTTGTGTCAGTTCCCTCTTCTCCTTTCACTGGTAAAACTGAGAAGTGTCTCACTCCTCTCAGTTATGCATAGGATGCATCTGAACATTCTCCTCTGGAAAGTCGCGTTAAAGATATGAATGTCATTTTGTAAATGATTCACCCTTAACTTCCTGGGTTCCCATCCTTGACATGCAGAAAATAAAAGGTCCCTGGTGTTCTACATAAGATTACATGGGGGAAATACCTTTATACTCTGATAGCATGTGAAACTCCATTCTTCTAGAACATACTTTTGTACATATATATGCTCTCTCACACAATCTCACTCTTAAATAAGATATTGGGCTGGATGTTCTAACTACCTGAAGACTTTCCAGTCTTACAGTGCACTTGTTTTACTGTAAATGATAAATAATAATGACCATGCTAGAAGGCTGAGCTATCCACTCCATCGAGGTGTGAAATTGGTGGATTAACAGAGGGAACCTGTAGTTTTTGAAGCAGATAGTGTTCTTCTATCACTACCATTCCTCAAAAGTGCAGAGTTCTAGTTTGAGGAAGGTGGACATGTGTATTATTCTCAAAGAAAGGGTTAATATGGTGTGCAGTTTCACAATCACTTTAAGCCAGTTTATCTATCAGACACACCATCTCCTCCTATCTCCCACAGCTTTGGCCATGTATTCCTAGCATTTCCTTTTTATCAGCTCTAGAGATCTTTTGATGCAAGTTAAGTCAGATCAGTGAATCGATCCGTCTAAAAAATCATCCAGCACATACAAATGATTAATTTTCATTTTAATCAACTATCTGATCTAACTCATCTGATAGCTGACAAAACACTAGAGAAGAAATGAGGGAGAGCCTGGGAAAATAAGGGTGGAGAGGACAGCAGCAGGACTGCTGCTTTGACTGCAGCCCACAGTTGCATTGACTGAGGTCTATCAATAAACCACAGGGTCAGATACCCAGCAGTGATAATTTTACATGTCAGCATTAACTGTTCATTCCCTTCATGAGAAAAGAGGGGGTGGAGGTCACAGATCAACACAATTCACTTTGATTGACAGCTAGTTGTTCTTAACTTTCTGCTTTCGACTTGCTTTTTTGATCTTTTTGGATAATGCTGCGGTCCTGTCACTCAGGTATGTTATGAGGGATTTGGTTTTGGTTCAGACCTCTCCTTGGGGTTTCACATGCAGGTTAGTTTTACATCTTGCAGAGCTCTTCTGCATGACATCTCAGAGATACTATCTTACTCACACAGCTAAAACTCTTATTTGGGCTAATATGGTCTTGCACTGTGTTCATTAAACCATCCTTTTCTCTTGCTTGCCAAAAAGAATGGTATCTAGGGTGTATTTATTCAGAAAACTGTTAAAAATTATTTTCCTGTCATATTAACTGCACTGCACTTCTCCCAGTGTACCTCCATTGTTTCTGCAGTAGCACATTTTAAAAATTTGTCTTCTGTCTTTGAGGGTTTCCATGGCCTGTTGCAGTTCTTCTTACCTCGAATTCTGCATTGTAGCATTGCTGCTCTATTACTCTCCGTTTTGAACTTCCACATCTCTTTCCAAGCTGTACCTCACGTTTGAGAAGAGCCTATTACAAGCTGGCTTGTGCTGCTTTAAATCCTTTTGTAGATCCTCCCTTCCTTGATGCCTACAAACTGTTTGACAGGAGTTCACTAGTGGGTCATTATTACTATGCTGACCAGTAGTGTTTTGCTGAAAAAAGATTAGTTGTGAACTAGTACTAAAAATATTAATGTTAATTTACTGTTAACATTGATGTCTGAAATTTGTTGATTCTACTGCTGGTGTTCGAACCAAGGAGGCGTTAGTCTGAAGAGCTGAAGAGCTAAAGAGCTGCTGGATAAATTGAAGCACTCTGGGATGTAATCAAGCTCAGGAAGCATAATGAAAAGTTTTTGGCAGAGCTTGGAGGAATAGTGCCAGTTTCCCCATTTTTTACAAAGCCCAGGATCAAGAAAATACAGATTACTACATCTATATCCATTCTCTAGAACTGAGTATTTACATATTCTTCTACAATACAAGGACGTACACTTTCATCTTTAATTTTAAGTCCATTATGAAATCCAGGGAAAGGGTAAAGGCTGCACTCTGCAAAAGGTGGCTGCTGGCATATCTATTTGGGATACAAGGTCTACTAATTTTTCTGAGGAGTAGGGGGGTTACTGACATTAAGAAGTTTGATTGTCTACTCTGAAAGTATCTGCTACATTGGCAAACTATCCTTTATCTTTAGCTTGGCTACAAAGAAGTACATAGGTGCCACAAATTACAGAGAAAAGATTCACAGCACCTTAACACCATGTGGTACGTTCCTGTTTTCTGGAAGTGAAGATGGAAAGGCTTATGTTTGGAATCTAGAAACAGGTAACTGATTACTTTATGTCTTGAGCCAGGTTGTCAAGGCTAAGAGGAAACGGGTTTTCTGAGCTTTACTGTTAGACTTTTGATGCAAAGTAAAACTTCAGTAAGATGTTATTAAATCCTGAAGCCTCAGCTCTGCCTTTTCAATAGCTATTATGAATTTCTAAGGTGTATTTCTCTAAAGGAGAGTAATAGGCACAGGTAGCATGTGTAATATCCTGCAGGAATGGAGCACCTGAAGCTCAGCTGTTTGTGTACTGCAGTTCTGAACATGTGGATGAGGGGCTTAAAACAGAATGCACAAGAATGTTTTAAGTTAGATCAGTCTTTCTGTTGTGTTTTTTGGATTTGGAAATTGGACTCTGTTTCCCAAGGGTGATCAGAAACTCTGAATAATTTTGGCCTTTGGAATATAAGGGGGTTTTGTGAATTACTCCCCAAACCCAGTAGTTTCGGGATAGCTACCAATGTTTTTCTGCAAAAATGTTAAGCGAACGTAAGATAAAGAGTTTGTCATCATTGTTGTACAGTGAGGTAAAAGGGACAAAAATAATAGTAGAAGGTAGCAGAATACACATTTTTGATGACATTATATTCTGTCTCCAATTATGATCTGAATTGTTTTTAAAAAGAGAAATGTTAATACTTTAGAACTGTCGGCTAACCAACAGTTCTTCTTTGAATTTATTTTCACATTTCCAACTATATTAGCTTAACCTGTGTCAGTAAATACTTTGTCTGAAAACTTTAAAACAGAATAAAAGTAAGAGGAGGGAGGAACTTTGTTATTAGTAGGTTTTCACTGGGCTTTGCCTCTTGTTTATACACTGTACTTACTTTCATAATGCTATCAGCCAAAGAGCTAATTTTGTTTATTTTTTTTAATAATTTTGTGCTCAAGTTTCACTCCTGTTGCCAGTATTATATAATTGAAATCCACCACGAAGATTGCGATCTCTGGCAAAACGCAAGCACAAACAAATACTGTGGAACGCCACCTTTCCAGAACTTGCTTATCAGAACTCAAGAACTCACCTGATGCATCCTCTGGGGTGTCCTGCAGCTGTTGCAACAGCACAAGCTTTTCTGACTTCTTAACTTAAAAGCATGCAATATTTTCTTGTCTCATACCAAAGAGTGCTTTCCAATAAGGAAACTGAGTGATGTATATTTATTTAGGGTGGCAGTCACTGCGCTGTAGTAGTACTCGCTTTAACCACCTGTTACTGTGCTGCATCAAATACGTTTTCATGGTATTAATTCACATATTTCACCCCTTTAGGAGATCAGGTGGCCATATATTCTGAACTCTCTTTCACATCTCCACTTCGTGATGTTGCCTTTCATCCACATGAACACATGGTGTCATTTTGTGCCTTCGGAGGAAACCAGCCAATACTTGTATATATTTTTGATTTTAAAGGTACAGTACAAATTTTCTCGATAGTCACCTGTAAATAATTTCTTTTTAGAAGTGAATTGCTAGTATTTATTTATACTCCTTTTGAAGAAAAAAGAAAGCAGCCGTTTGATGGTAATACATATCTGAGAGATAGCAAAAATGAACTGGACATGAAGCTGAGCAACCTGCTCTAGGTGACCCTGCTTTGAGCAGCGGCTTTGGCCTAGCCAGTCTCCAGAGTTTCCTTGTAACCTCAAGTTCGAATCCATATTAAACGTGTATGTCATCCTGCATGATTTTTACAGCACTTTATCATACATAGGCAGTGTCATTTAAAAGCTCCTTTTCAGTATGGAGGGGGATTATGGAGCCAGAAAATAGTATCATTTTGAAAATTAATGATTTTAATAGAAATCTCAGTATTTTGTGCTGGGTCTCTTAGAAAATAATTTTGAGGAGCTGTATAGAAATAAATGAGAGAGTGTAGATTGTTCAAATAAACAGATGTTACATCTGTGGTGTGATTCTGTGCGAGATATGTCTATTCATCATGTTATAGTAAAGAGAAGATAGTGATAAATGCTAATATTGAATTTTTTATATTAGAAATAAAATTCAGACTGCCCTTTGCAGGCTTTTCTGATAGTGGTGGTTTTGTACTTAGCTTAGGTGTCATTATTTCAATTAAGGATATAGTTTCAGATGTCATATTGCATCTAGGCAATAGATAATATGAATTATACAATAAATTTTGCATATCTGTAACAAATTTTTGTTTGAATTCTATTTGCAGTGAACATAGATTTGTAGAGCTAATCCTGCCTTTATGTGTTTGCTTTTTAAATAACATGTAGTAATGAGATTACTCATATCAGGTCTCACAGTTTGTCTGTTGAACTGGTTGGCTTTTACAGGAAAACAAAGTGGAATGACTTTACAATCAATATTTGGTGCTAAACTTTAACTCAGTAAGATATCTGCGTTCTAGAGAGCAGTGGAAAATTTATCAGGGGAAGTATTTATTTAAAATTTTTTGACTGTTCAGCAGACAGTGAGTCTTTAAAAAGCTAATAGAGTAGTATAATGTGTGTGTGTTTATTTAGAGATCACACAGCTATCACACTGGTAGTTATTTGTATCATCTGACTGATCAAGTCACTGGTGACAGTAAGTTTTTGCATAGGTTGTTGTCTGTTACCAACTTCTTGTTCCTTTTTTGGTTAAAAGCACACACAATACTTTCAGAAGAGTTACTGTCTTAGTGTTGATAGAGTTAATTGTACAGTAATATTAATGTTAGTCACTGACATAGTTTTTAAGACTCCAACAGTTACTTGATTTATGTACACCAATAGTTTCATGAATATCCTGAACAAAACTTCGATGAATAATTCTTTAAAACTTTGTTGGCTTGACCCTATAGTAAAAAAATTGAAAAAGTCAAACAATTTGTTTAAATGACTGAGAACTCAACTTCCATCCAAAATATCCTACTCTGAAGCAGACTGCCTCCTAAAATGCTTCCCGTGACTGTACACATCTAGCAACTTCTGAAATTTTACTCAAGTATAATAAGCTCTGTAAATTGGAGAGAGATGGATTTGATGGGTGGACTGATAAGGAATTGCTTGGATGGTCACGTCCAGAGGCTAGTGGCCAATGCTCAATGGCTGGATAGAGATCGGTGACAAGTGGTGTCCCTCAGGACAATACTGGGACCAGAGCTGTTAAATATCTTCATCAATGACATAGACAGTGGGATCGAGTGCACCCTCAGCAAGTTTGCAGATGGCACCAAGCTGAGTGGTGTGGTTAACACACCTGAAGGACAGGATGCCATCCAGGACCTGGACAAGCTGGAGAAGTGAGCCCATATGTATCTCATGAGGTTCAACAATGCCAAGTGCAAGATCCTGCACCTCAGTCAGGGCAGTTCCTGGTATCAGTACAGGCTGGGGGATGATGAGGTTGAGAGCAGCCCTGTGGAGAAGGATTTGGGGATGTTGATGGATGAAAGGCTGGACGTGAGCTGGCAGTGTATTCTGGGCTGCATCCAAAGAAGCGCGGCCAGCAGATTGAGGGAGGCGTTTCTGCCCCTCTGCTCTGGTGAGACCTCACCTGCAGTGCCGTGCCCAGCTCTGGAGTCCTCAGCTCAGGAAAGACATGGACCTGTTGGAGTGAGTCCAGAGGAGGGCCACAAAAACGATCAGAGGGATGGAGCATCTCTGCTATGAGGACAGGCTGAGAGAGTTGGGCTTGTTCAGCCGGGAGAAGAGAAGGTTCTGTTGTTGTGGGCTTCCAGTGCTTAAAGGGGATGTGTAAGAAAGATGAGGGCAGTCTTTTTAGCAGGGCCTGCTGCGTCAGGACAAGGGGTGATGGTTTTAAATGAAAAGAGGTGGATTTAGACTAGAGATAAAGAAGACATTTACAATGAGGGTGGTGAAACACTAGCATAGGATGCCCAGAGAGGTGGTAAACCTTCATGGTCAGGTTAGTTGGGGCTCTGAGCATCCTTACCTGGTTGCAGATGTTCCTGCTTGCTGCAGGGGGGTTAAAATAGATGACTTTGGAAGGTCCCTTCCAATCCAAAACATTCTGTGGTTCTGTGATAAGCTCATTTGTAGAATCCCAGAATAATTTTGATTGGAAGGGACCTTTAAGATGGAGTGCATCCGTTCATCCTACACTGCCAGGTCATCACCAAACCATGTCCCTAAGCACCACATCTATATGTCTTTTAAATCCCTTCAGGGATGGGGACTCCACCACCTCTCTGGGCAGCCTGTTCCAATACTTGACAACCCTCTCTGCAGATTTTCCTAATATCCAGCCTAAATCTCCTCTGGTGCAACTTGAGGCTATTTCCTCTTGTCCTGTCGCTTGTTACTTGGTAGGAGAATAAGTACGAAACAACTTCCTTTCAGGTAGTTGTAAAGAGATGAGGTCTCCCCTCAGGCTCCTTTTCTCCAGGCTAAACAACCCGAGTTCCCTCAGCTGCTTCTCATAGGACTGGTGCTCTAGACCCTAGAAATAGGCTGGAAAAATGTACCTAGTAAAACAGCTGACTTCAGCTAAGTGCAAGATATGTAACTTTCTTGGCTTTAAAAAATTCTTTTCTCTTTCTCCCCCTTCCCTCCCTCCAGTATTTCTGCATGGAGAATACTGTTGATTATAAGCAATACAAAAATATCAGTTCTGTGCAAGACGTCACACTGGTAACAAAAGGGAGATACTGTGGTCAGGAACAGTTAGGAGGAAAAGGAGTACTATGGGGAAAACTTGGCGTCATTTTCAGGTTTTCTCTGCAGCACTACTAATACAGGTTCCAATGGTGTTTGTCTGAAGGCAAAATGACAGTTCTCATTCAGTTGTTTTTTTTTCCTGTGGCAACTTAAGACTTCACCTGACACATTAATATTGGGTATTTCCACAGTTGCACAACAGGAAGCTGAACTCATAAAAGATCTCAGTCCATCACTTACCACAGCTGCACCAAGAGGGCCACAGTTCTTTAACAGTTTTTCCGAAACTCCAGTACAAAAAAGTATGGTAATGTCTCCGGCGGATCAGTTTGTCAGTGTTGCAAGAGCATCAATGAGAATGCAGAAAGTGAAACAAAAACTTGACTCTGTTATGGTAAGTCAAATTTAATTAATTTCCAGAAGTATATAGTCTTCTCAGCCAAAGTTCATATTCTGGGACTGGTATATGTGACAAAACATACGTATGTGTTCTGGGGATCTGTTCTTCAGAAATGAATGCATCTCTTGTTGATGTTAACGTATGTGGAAGTAGCTCTTTAGAACAGAGTCATCATACAAAACAAAGTTATTTTTGTTTATCAAGTATTGATCATAAGGGATGTTTTTTGTCCATGCCCTTTGTTGTTCATATCATTTACTTCATAGATTATTATGGCTGAGTTTTAGAAATTTTTTTTTCCTTTTTTCTATTCACCTTTTGAATTATATGTGGCATAAATGGTAGGGATTTCAAAGCAGGAGAGCTGCAGGGCTGACCTGTGAGGGAGAAGATCATGACCGCCCTGTTCTGGGCACAGCAGTTTCCAATCATTTCCTCAAAGGACAATATGAACCGACTGTACAACCAAAATTGGAACCAAATAGAGGAGCATATGATACCTCTATGAAAACATATTTAAGAAAGTTCAGTAGCTACTAGGGACAGGAGACACCAGGGGAGAGGAGGAAACGCAAAGGAGAACATTTCAGAAGTGGAGATACAGGAGGAGGGATGTGAGGAGGCACAAAAGAAGGAGGCACAAAGGTGATGCAGGAGACATAGAACAATGCACGAATGGAGGTACAGGGGGGAATAACAGAGCAGGCATGAAGGGAAAAACGGGAGATGCGTGAGGAGTCACAGGAGGTGGTACACCTCTGAAGAGACTGCAACCCACGGAGGAATCCATGCTGAAGAGGCATAGTCCCTGAAGGTATTTCAGCTGGTGGAGAACCCACGCTAAAGCAGCTGAAAGGAGTACGAAACAAGGAGAGGCAAAAAGAGCAAGTTGCTATGCACTGACCCATTGCCTTACAAAGGGACTGAGTGTAACATAATGGCAAAAGCGAGAAGACTGAGGGCTAGAGAGGAGAGAGATGTCTGAAGCGAAATTGAGACGCAAAGAGGGAGGAAAAGTGTTTTCTCTGGGTGTGTGTTTGACTATTTGTCTTGTTTCTCAATACCTGAATCAGTAATTAGAGGTTTTGTAATTGTAATAAATATAATTAAGTAAAATTCCTCAACTTGAGACAGCTTTGCATGCAACAAGAATGCAGAATATTCCTCAGTATCGCTGCGCAGTTAAAAATACATGAGCTGCATTTGGGTTTGCACTTATTACTTTTCGTTTTTAAGTACTTTTGAGTGCATGTAGGTTTTTTTAATGTAGTTTTAGGCTTTGTCCTCATTAATAAGTACCAAAGCACAAAAGATGATGAGTGGACAAAAGCAGTAGGTGCTGAGGATGTAGCTACTCTTACCATGCTTTAGCAATTTTGCTTGGGATCAGATCTAGTCTGGTTCCTTCGCCTAGACATCCTCAGTAGGCTGGTGCTTTGAAGAAAGCTGTCCCACAGTCCTTTGCTTTCTGGACTGTGAGCTCCTGGTGGGCCACTTTATCAAATACTCCACTGTAGCTCACACAGAAAACAGTAGCATGTTGCTGCTGCCTTTACAGTTACCTGTGGCCTCACACAAGGAAGCAAGCCTTGTTTCTGTTTTCTGCTTATTTTGCTCTGCTCATCTACGGGTGAGCCCTGGTGCCTTCAAGTTGTTCATCAGTCAGAGAGAGGCACAATATGGAAAGAATGAAGCTTATAACCTTGAGTCTGGGACAAGTGCTCCAGGAAAACATTCCAGAAGAAATTATTTTTACTCTTCTGGATGTCTTGTCATCTGAGGAAGAAGACGGGGATAATTAATTTCTTGGAGTCTTTATCATTGCAACTCCTTAGTCTCTGGTCAGCCAGGGGTTCTGGGCTGTGGGAGACAAATCTGGTTTAGCAGAACCATGTAGTGGTTCCCTGGAACCATGTAGCTAGATGAAGTAGATAATCCGACAACTAACTGTATGTGAGAAGTTAACTTTCAGCCACTGGAGTTTTGTAACCTTAGACTCCCATTTTCACTGACTAGTTTGGAGTAAGTCCGCTGTGTGCAGAGTTATGATCGACTTTTGAACAGCATCCTCCAAACCCTGTACCCATGGGCATATATAAAGGAGATGTCAGAACGGTCATTGGAGTCTTTGCACCGTGTTTCCAAACAGTAGAGGATGGCAGTTGAAGGAGTCCACATCCAGTCTGAAGTCTGTCACATAGCAGTGATGCTTATAAAAACTGATGGTTATAAAATAAGTGCTTCCTTGCAGGGCTCTCTAAACCCCTGAGATAATTAGGAGGGCATGTCATTGATGCTCATCTTTTCAGCGATCCCCAGTGAGACTTAGGGGACAGTGATGCCTCCTTTCCAAGCAGGGATAGGACCATTTATCGCATGTGGGTGCAGTATTGCCTGCCTGCATTATCAGAGATTCTGGCCAGACCGAGCATATAATAAATATATCACCACTAAAACTTACATTTTCTAATGCACTCAAATGTTTTGCTAAAATGTTTGTCAAAGGAGGCCTCTGTGTGAGCATGTGCTAATACTTCTGGGTACGGACAACTGAAAGAGAGGAGACTTCATTAAGGCACACACAGGGTGTCAGGCTGCCCTGTGGTTTGGAATATGAAAATACAAATGAGAACTCAGGTGTTGTCTTATATGTATTTGTCTGATGGGAAAATAAAAGGGAATTGGAAACTGTAGGTTTTTACTGGTCTTTGGGTTACGTTTGCATGCCAATGCCTTGCCACCACATGCAGTGATTACGAGGTCAGGACAAGGGTGTTGGCAGCATGCCTGCAGACAGTAAACCTGGCCTGAGGTCACACCCGGGGTCACGTTTATGAGACAAAGGTGCTAGAACCTCCAAACAGCACATCTGCCAGCAAAGGCTTTCTGGATTCAGTGTGTGTGGATGTATGGATAGCAGTGGATAGAAAATTAACTTGCAAGTGCAAAGGTTGGAGGTCTGGGACACAGATTTATGATTTGCAAATGTAATGTGAATACATTAAAATTTGATTTAAGCTAGATAAAAATAGAGGATATTCTGATCCTGTGTGAGCTTGGACTTTTAGTTTTGTGACTAGTGCCTCCTTTCCACGTCCATACAGACTTTTTTTTTTTCTTCTTTGCTACCTAAGCAGGAACCTTAATGGTAGATGAAGTTGCTTTTCTTCTCTGCCACATTACCATTTTTGTTTGCTCAGAAAATATGTAATTAGACCCAAGAGTTGAATATTGAGCTAAAGCTTTAGCAATTCACAAAAGCAAAGACATTTTGTTAGAAAAAATGAAATGTGAATTTCTCTGTGAAACCAGAATGCAGAACTGGCTTCTTTAGCACATGGACAAATTACAGTACAGTGAATCTTGGCAACAATTATTATTTATCTCTGCCTCAAGGAACTAGTGCTAACGTATGTTTCTCTGAACAGAAGTTGTTGATAGGAAAACACTTAACCCAACTCTGATCATTGGAAGAACTCATAGATGCTTTTCATTCTGTGTTGCTATTTATGTATTTAAAATTTCACTTCCATCGAGCAATCTGTTTATACTGTTGCCTAACAAGGGGGTTGATATATGTAACGTAGATGGGGGAGAAGACCTTACTTTAAAGCTACAGTGTCTTAGCCCTGAAAATACGATTTTTAGATGTCAAAACTTTCGTGCCCTAATTTGAAGGAGAAAAAAAAACCTTTGTAGCACTTAGGGAGAGCATCTGTATATACACTCTCTAGTACTGTATGTTGGCTCTGTACTCTATATGTTGTCTGCCTTATATCTTAATATGTGAATACTTCTGAATTAATTTAAAGTATGTTTGGCTTTTCCAGTCTTTACTTCATAATGTCTTTCTGGAAAATGTTATTAAAAGTGATTAGACACATAGAATGTAAAAGTATTCTTTCCTATATATAGAAATACTTCCTGGTATTTTAAAACCTCTTTTTTTCACTGAGTAAGTTCATAGAATTATCTTAATTTTCTCTTAAGTTTTTCCCAAAGAGGACTTGCAAATGAATAGGAAGTCAATTATTCTTATATACCATGCATACCGTAGTTGTGGGGGTAAAAAAAAAAAACAACAGAGACAAGTACTTAATTTTATTTCTTACTGAAAAAAAAACTATAGCTGAATAGCTTTTAGGAAACGATAAGTAAGATCCATTCCAAAATTAATGTAAGGAGGATGCTTTTGTGTTTCTGCTTAAGAAATCCAAGATGAGCCCATATATTCAACACTAGAATTAGTTCTGGACATACCTTCTGAAAAAAAATACAGTAAAATGCCAAGAGCCATTGAAGAGCTTGCATGTAACAAGATTAAATTGCCCAGAGCTCCTCAGCTTTGCAGGTGGAGATGAGTGAGAGGAAAGTTGTGGCAAATACGTGAAATCATGAACAGTATTGGAAAAGAAATTGTTTCGCACAGCTGAAGTTGGGACATGGACTGAAGTTCCATGCAGAGTGCTGTGAATGCCAGAACTGTACGTGGGTTCGCGGAGATTTGGGGCAAGCTCCTAAAGGAGAGATTCAGCAACAGCTATCAGCCCAGTGAAGTGGTACTGCCAGCCAATGCTCAAGAATTTCCTGAACTGTTGAGTGATGAAAGTGAAAGAGCCCATAGGAGAAATACTGCTCTAAACTTGTGCACCCTGTGTGCTGTGGTTTAGTGTTGAAAGCCATGAGGATGGGTCTTTGATCTGACAGTATAGTTAATCTTATGTTATGGACTATATATACGACATACAGAAAAGTTATACTGACACGCATGTGGCATTGTTATGTTACTGATGAGTGGGTTGTGTGGTAATTCTCCCTTCAGTTTTCATATGTATGCCCTGGTCATGACTGGGCTTCTGTGACGAAAAACAATGGAGCATCCAAGTTACAAGGGAACTCTGTTGCCATCTAGACAAGTTCCTGATCTGGGTAGTTATAGTAAGAGAACTGTAGGGAGCATCAGGGGAACAAACTTCCTTCAGGCAACGAAAGTAACGTTTTGGTTTTGTCCATGTGTATGTAATGGGATGGTATCTTATTTTAGCTGTCTTTGGTTTTCCCATTTAGTTCAGAAGTTACCTAAGAGCAGAATGGATTAGTGTCTAAGTGACTGCAGATCACCGACTGCAGTGGAATCCCAGCCTTTACTGGAGTCCTCCTAACTCTACTGTCATAAAAATTATTGCATTTTTACATAGATACAAACTTGATTCAGATTTCCATTGCAAATTTAATAGCTGTAGTACTACACTCCTAGTTTAAGCATGATTGCCTATGTATTTTCCTTGTTTCAAATTCAATTGTCAGCTTTTAAATTCTGCAGAATCGTGTTTTTAAACTGTCTTTTAAAAGTGTCCTAGAGGCCTAAAGGTTCAAAAGGGAAGCCTAGAACTAAAAGAATGAGAGGTAATATAAAGCTGGCCAGCTTGATCTGACTTGCAAGTACATATGGAAATGTCAATGATGCTGATTGCAAAGGTCATAAAATTGCATTCTTGGGAAAAAAGAGGAATTGTTATTGTCAGCTTGTCAAGTCTTGCAGTATATTGGGGTTTTGTCTCATACAATTCACTTTTAATGTGAAAACTAGTTCCACTGAATATATTTGCATAATTTCCATAGAGCTGCCCTAACACACACAACAAAATGCAAATCAGTTTTATTTAAACTTGGCAAAAATTGTGCAGGTATCCTTTTTCACTACAAAAACTACATGAATGTTATAGCTCTTAGTTTTACTCAATTCAAGATTAGTAGTAAATTGTGTCTTTGATAAAGCTGTGGTTTGTACATGAAGCAAGCGGAGCCTGTTGTGAAAAATAAGTAGATTGATGGTTGGCTATCTTAGCCAACTTTACTCGTTGTTGTAAAGGTATTTAGCAATGCCTTCCCACAGCGTGCGTTTCAACAAAAAAAAATGATTGCTTCACTCTGTTCTGTCGGTAGTCTTAGGTCTGTCTGCTGTAGAATTAATTATTCATCATAAGACAGTGATCTTCACCTGGAAACAGCTCTGCTGAATCCTTAGTCCTCATTTACAAGCTGAGTGGTTCCTTCTGTTACAATGTTGTGGGTTTTTTTTTCCTCTTAGGGACTTTTAGAGGTTTTAACAGAGCTAGTGGCAGAAAGGTCATTAAAACTGGTTTTGTGTTTCCTTGGGATGGGCAGTCTCATAGCTCACCTGTACTGAGCTTCCCTGCCATTTAGGGAAGGAATGAATCACTCTTGTAAGACTGCTGAAATTTAGAACCTTCTTTTTCATTTCTGTTTAATAAAAATGGTTTTTGTCTTGTTTTTAAGGCCTTAGAGAGGAAGGAGGAGTTGTAAGATAGAACTTATTTTGCATTTTAAAAAGGATGATTTTCCTAAATCTTCAGGAGTGTCCATTCAGTGTTCTAACATACGTGTCTATTGCATTTGATTTCAAAGCATGCTATGTGGCATGTATGAGAGTATTTGGGTAATTCTGCAGGAAAATAGAGAAGTAAATTAAATGCTGTACACGAATAATTTACTTACAGAATTCCATATCTCTTATATAATTCATTCAAACACCGCAATCAAGACAAGTCTCTTCC
>NW_010403975.1:37633-46943 GCF_000710305.1 Buceros rhinoceros silvestris
TCTTCCGATATTTTTTTCCCTTCAGGTGAACCGGGGAAGTGTCTTATTAAGTGCTAGTTTTGAATAGTTTGCTCTGCTGTGTTTAGTTTGATTTCTAAAGGCCGATAGATTCAACCTGTCTTCATTCCGTGGTGGTGTCTGACACCAACCTTTTGCTAGCAACTGTGAAAGAAAATTCCATCAGAATACTTGACTAGGAAACACACATTTGTATCACTGATGATGTAGTGTGCACTCAGCAAGAAACTGGGGGCCGTCTCATTTGTCTTACTGCAGAAAGGCTCTCCCCAGAGCTAACAGTCGGTAAAAGAAGATGGAACACTGGGAAGCTGAGCTCAACACAGTTGCTGAACAGATTATTTTCCCATCTTTGAGTAAACACAGGAGCTCATGGCTTTCCACCATGTGTATCAGAGAAAACTTTGTATTAATGAAACTTAGTCACTTGCATATGTAAATATAAGAAAAGCAGGTTGATTTTGTTGCTCTTCAGAACAACAGGCCTCTCCATTCTGCTTGCATTTCACAACTACTATTTACTAATATTCTGTTAAATTGGTACAGTGCAGTAAAATCTGTCAGACTTAATACTTCTTTTATTGTGTTACATGAGCGGTCTGATTTTCTGTCTTGCTTTTCTGCTCAGTTTTGAAGTGTAGTCATTAAAATTGTGTGGAGTTGCTGAGAGAGTAGTTGACTATGGAAACACAGTTTTTATTTTAAGCTTCTTTCCATAGAAGTAACTCCATATTTCTACAAAAAAACCCAGATATGTTAAGATGAATGTCTAGTAGAGTAATACAGAGGAGATAACAGCAGGTATCCTCTGCTTTTGCCAAGAAGTGTTGGACCAGCTGATGCTTGAGGTCCCTTCTAACCTAGTATTCCATGATTCCATCGCGCAGCCAAGTTACTGAGCAGAGGTTTTTAGTGCTGTTACCTGCATCCCAGTACCCCTGCCAATGCTCAATTAGTCTGCGTTATTGAAACCTGTTGGATTGTTTAGTATTTATTAAATGACAGAAATAGTGGTTATAGAAATTATATCATTTGTGGAAATAAGCCACTGTTTCACTTTTTGCTTTATTTGTCTCCTTTCTCTAAACAGAATTTTCAAGCCACTGGATTGAGAATTTGCAAAATGTCGTTGTTCTATCTTGGCTTATATCTAAAGTTTAAGCATTTGATCCAAGAGTTTATGGAGACCCAAGGAAGTGCTCCACTGAGTGTGGACTTTTAGTTGGAATAAGTGACCATATGCATTTATTCTAGACTGTGAAATAAGCCCACTCTTGAAAGACTCAAATTTTAGCACATGAATCTGTTTTGTTTGAAGAGAGTTACCAATACTTTATTGAAGGCCTCCTATTTGACTCCCTTTGGCTGTATTATCAAGGCAGCAAGTAAAAATATGTTAAACAGTAAAATTCTCCATTGTATCGCATAGAAAACTGAAGATCATCATATCTATTTTTTTCGTAGGCTGTATTGAATCATAGGTCAAGACTAAAGTTTGGGAAGGGTTTTTGCTTTGTGACAGCTGCATGTCTATGAAGAAACTCCATACCAAACCAATTTTATCTGCATTACCTTACTATGGAAATCAGGACTGCAGATATTTTTTTGTGTAGCTTACATAAAGGAAGTGTCTGGGGTTTTGATCTAAGTACACTTTACCAATTTGCAGACAAAACAGGTTTTGTGTTAAGACTGGTTTAAGATTTTTTTTTCTCTCATTCTATTACTGAGTAATGTCTTCACAGATGTAGTGTAGCTTGCATACTCAAAAATGAGAAGTTATTATACATTTCTAAGTTTATAACTATCTATAAATGTCATTTTATTTTTACACACAAAGATACAAGGTGATGCCTGTTCAAACAGTTCTGTGCCATTGCTTGCGCTGCCCGAGAGTTTGTGTCCATAGGTAAACATGCAATTCAACTTACAGCTGTCACTTATTTTTTAAAGTCTATGTCTCCAAATAGTCTTAAAATAAAACCAAGCAAAACCAAAACAACCATCAATAAAATTGTTACTTATCAGCTTCAGTCTTAATTTTCTTTCCTGGAATTTAATGGTTTTTTACAGTAAGCAAATATTCCTCTTCTAGCTGTTGCATCAGTAAGTAACCCAGGAAATTACACTTCACTTTCTGATTTGTCTTTCCTATTACAGGCGAGCTCAAATCTCTTGCTTCCTGCGCCATCATCGCTGTCACCACACTCCAAGCTAAGACTGCCAGGCACTCTGAGCACTCCACTGAATCCTCAGTATTCTTTGACTTCTAAAAGCGGTAAGTTTCTTCCTTTATTTCTTAGCTCTCTGTAGGGAATGGGTAATAACTTCTATGAGGATTTTTTTCTGCCTGTATCAATTTTGCTGTGCAGGGAGTGTCTAGGTTGTTTATAGAGTGCAGTGTGATACAGTCCAATACTGACATATGTTGTTATCTTGTAATGTTGTTTTCTTTTAAGCTGTACACTTATATATTAGTGCTGTAAGTTCCTAGAACAGTTTGAGATAGCCAGCTTCTCTTAATTTAGTATTTTCATAATATTTTAATACTTACTGAAGTATCTTAAACAGAGACACTGAAAAACAATAAAATCATATATTTAAAAGCACGTGAACTAATATCTGAAAACAGTGATAAGAAAAGCAGTTTACTTAAGAACCTTAGTGCTCAGTAGTCTATTTGCAGTTGTGTTCAATGTATTTTTAGGAGGCTGTTTCTAAAGACCTCTTTCTAAAGATTTGGGGAAAAAAAGTAAGCAATGAATCACATGATTTTTGTGATACTTTGCTAATATCTATTGCATTGGTAATCACAATATTTAATAATAATGTGATGCCTTTTTCTATTTCTTGGGCTTACAAAAGCCCAAGAAAAAAATTACAAAAAAACCTTACAAAATTAGACAGAAAATTGGAACGTTAGTTTTGAAGTGGTTTTGTTTTGTGTCCTTGAAAAGAGTGAAAAGAACTCCAGGGAGAGGGTGGGATATATAATGAACTGAAAACAGGTAATGGAGATTGCAAATGTAAAGATAGGAATAGTCTCTATGATTATATAGAATTATCTCCTGAAGGCAGACAATATTTCCTGCGAATCAAGATTATGATTACTTTTTCTGACAGTGGGGGAAGGGGTCCTTAGCATAGAGTAAATAATTGACCTCTAGTCTCAGAATTGCTTTTAGTCACTAATTCACAATGCAAATGGCCAGACACCAATTAATTTCTGTATTTCCGTTTTCTAAACAAAAGAGCTTAGAGTCATAATAATATTCACCTATTGCACAACAGATGCTTATTGTTTTCAGTGTGTAAATCTTAAAGAAACAGTAGAATATGACGCTGTCTTTCTAGACATTCACAGATTGTGAATATCTGAAATAAGTGACTAGCCCTTTAAAGAACAATAGACTTTGAGTTGTTTTAAATAGCCATACTGAATACTGCTCCAACCAAGTGCATTTTATTGCCTTGAATTTTACTTCATCTGGAAACACAGATGTGGTGATGGAGACTTCTTAAATACCACTGAACAAACATAGATGCATGTTATAGCTGTTCGTGTGCAGTGGCAATACAGTTGTTTCCAAAACTGACTAATACTTCAAGACAATCCACAGGATGTTATTTATTCAAGGGAACTATAGTAAAAAAGGGGTACCTTTTAATGGTCTTTCAACAGTCAATGAAAGCAATGAAAAAATGATGGTTTTTAGGGGGAAAAGACCATAAAAATGGTGGTGGACCACAGTTGAAATAGATTTTCCCATAAGGAAATTTTTTTAAATCCTAAATTGCTTCTTTGTTGTTTCGGGGACCTCCAAGTTCTTCTACTGTGGTAGAGTTGTTTTCAGTGAAGCATATGTACTCATCTCTTTCAATTTTTCCCGGTTGGTTGTAAAGAATGAAGGTAAGTCCTTGTGTTCATAGCTTCTAACTACCAGGTTAATTTTACTTTTGAATAATAAAAAAATCTTTACTTACACAGATCTATTAATTTATGGATTTACTAGAAGCACGAAACCAATTTTTTACCGTGTTGAGTTCCTATACACAAAACCCATGCTTTTCTGTTATGTTGTGGAGAGGTTACATTGTTAACAACTGCCCGTAATACATAGATCCTTCGTTTATGTCCAGCAGATGGTTATGTATTCCTGAGGGTTATGTTGACAGCTATTCAGTCTTCTCATTCGCACACTTCCCTGTCACCTTTTGCTGTGTATTGAGTGCTTCTTAAAGCAAAATGCAGAATTCCCATTGCAGTGAAACCCCTGTGGGCAGCATGAGTAAAGCTCTGTTAGGAATCTTTTCAACCACGTAAACCTGCGTGTGTGAATGCTGTGTTAACTTGATGTGGTTGTAGCTGATGTCTTGTGATATGGGCAGTGTAGTAGCCTGGACACATGCAGCACTTTCTTCCTTTAACAAACTTCCTTTAACAAGTTTAATTATCTAGGTCTTGCGTTGAGTAGGAAACAGTGGAAAAATGTGGTATCCACCTTTGTGATCTGCAGGAATACTGCAGATCTTTCCTGACTTGTAAATCTTTTGTATCCAAATATATTTACAGAAATAGCTGTAAGTGATTTCATAAAAGTAATATTCGCTTCTATGCCTTTTTAATCATGCCTGTCATTTTAACAGGTAGGTTCTGTATACTGTCAAATGTATAGTGTGTTTTGCCTTTTTTCCATGTGCATACTTTCCCATGAATATAAGCTTCCATGAAGCCCCAGTCCTTGTTCTGCTATTTACCTTCCTCACTTCCCTCGAGACCAGTTCTCTTATAGTCATTGAGGCAGGACTGCCTTTGTCTCCAGCCAGTTCTGCCTTATTCATTATTAACATGCTCAGGGGTGCAGCCCCCTTAGTTAGCCTGTCCAGCATGTGCATCAAAAAGATGTCCCCAGTGCATTTCAGAAGTCTGAATTCTTGTAGCCTGTTTGTTTTTTGGTTTTTTATCTCTTGATCAGATACTGAGCTGGTTAAAAACCTCCATGAGCGTAAAAATTGTGAGATTTCTTGCTCTGTTTAAAGAGCCTTCCTCTTCTCGATCAGGTGGTGTGTAGTGGGTACACCCCACAATGTCCATGTTTTTGGCCTCCTTTACAATTCTGTCCCATACACTCTTGACAAACCTGTCACCTGCTTTGTAGCTCTGCGCATTCGAACCTTTCCTCCCTTCCCTTACAGCACTATCCATTCTTGTCTTCCCAGTCCTTTCTGAAGAGCCTGTGTCCACAGGCTGTCACAATACACGGTCAAACAGTAAGAACCATAAATGTTTATTTTCTGTGAAGAAAAAATTAATGAAACACTGAAAACATGGTTCAAAGCCATTTATCGTTCTAAGGAGGTCTCTTCCTTCAGCAATGCTATTTTGTGAAAGCAAACTTGAGTTACTTGGAAGCCAGTTGGGTTCATACATCCTTGAATGTTTCAGAGTGTGATAGCAAAGGTGCTGCTTCTTATTTCAGTCTTCCCTATGTTCTCTGATACTTTAGAGACTTAATGCTGAGTGCCTCTTTCTGATTATTTAATTATTTTTTAAAAAGGTGAACCGTTACCTTTATGAATTGACTCCATACAGAGTGAAACAGTTTGCTAGTGAGTGGTTTTCTGCAGGCTCAGCTGCTGAAACTTAAAACTTAACTAATGTCAGATCCTTCCTGGTCTCCTTAAAGAATTTGTTCAGTTATGGGGTTTTTTTGTCCCTGATCTTAAGTTTTACATGTGATGCTTAGATATTCTAACTTCCTTTGTTCTAATTAATTGTTTTATCATCAAATGGAAAGCTTCAGCACCTTTCTCAAGCACAGAATGGTTTTTATGTGAGATCATCGTGGTATCCTTGAGATGGGAAGAGATGGAGACCACATAGCCCAACCCTCCTGCTCAAAGAGGAGGCTTAGCAGGGTGCTCAGGACTGTGTCCAGTTGGGTTTTGAATACGTCCAAGGATGGAGACTCCACAGCATCTCTGGTGAACCTATTACAGTGTTTGGCAGCTCTCACAGTAAAGGGTTTTTTCTTATGTTTAAATGGTACTTTGTATATTTCAGTCTGCATCAGTGCATCCTTCCCAAACACAGGTCTTTGCATTTCCCCTTGTTGAAGTTTGTGAGGTTCTTGTTCACCCATTTCTGTAGCCTGTCAAGGTTCTTCTGAATGGCCGCATGTCCCTCTGGTGTATCAGCCACTCCTCGTGGTTTTTTATCATCTGCAAATGTACTGCCAGTGTGCTCAGTCCCATCATCCAGGTTGTTAATGGAGATGTTAAACAGTGCGAGACCCTGTATCCAGCCCTGGAGTGTGCCACTAGTGGCTGGTCTGCAGTTAGATTTCACACGGGTGGTTTCCAATCCCTGCAGCCCAGCCAGTTTTCACTCTGCTGCACTGTTTAGATAGTCCATCAGTTTGTCTGTGAGAATGTTAAGGGAGACAGTGATCAAAGTCTTGATAAATTCATCATTGCTGTCCCCATCAATACTATAGAATGTTGTGCAAGAGATGTATTTAGTTTTGTCAAGAGCACAGTTAGAATTACTAGAAAATAGTAATGAATGTTGACAAATAGTAATTAACAAAGTCGGCACCACAAAGCAGATACAGGACATGGGTGAACTTGTTTCCTGTGTGTTGTGGATAAAGCATTTCATTAGAGAGATTTCTTAAAATTTAACAAAATTAATTTAGATTTAAGAAAACGTGTTGTGTGCTGCCTTCTACAACAATTGTATCAAATTTGAGAGAAAGGCACAAAACTTTTTTCTTACTGTCCGTCCTGATAGCCTGTCAACTGGAATTTTTCACTGAGAGTGTAACTCACTCTGCCATATCAGGGGGTTTTTGTGTCTGCCTCAGCAAAGCTGCAGCAGTTCTGACAGCTACTTCAGTTGATTGAAAAGTTTGCTAGATGTGTGTCTTTTGGAGAAAGACATACCCTTTGAGTTTTGTCTTTGTCACTGGGATTCATGACGTTATAGCTGGTCCTATTTTTCACTCTACTCAAATTTCAACGTGTTGTATGCATAAGAGATTACTTTATTGCTTGATTGTTGTTTAGTGCACTTTAGAGACTGTCCCTAAATGTATGTAATGTTTGAGCTTGCTGAACTTCTTTTATTTTTTTTAATAAGAAAATTTTTTCAAGACACGTCTTTGATAGTCAATTGAGGTTTTACCTTCCTTGTACTGTATAGCTCGGCTTATGCTCGTGCTTCAGTGCTGATTTTATCATACTCATCCTGTCTTAGACATTTCTGTCTTTTCCTTGACATGTTCTCTACTTTGTACCTTCTTCCCGGACAACCCATTTTCTAGCTGTTACTGTTTAAACAAAAAAGGAAGTAGCAAAAGCTCTAGTTTCCAATTGCCCATTCTCTGAGAGATGTTAAAATCCCCTTGGTTTTGCCTTCCCTCCTTAAGACTGTGAGCATCTTTGGACAGTGAAATCACCTTCCTATGCTATCAGACACTGTTTTGTAGATCCGTGGCGTGCCATGAAAGAAATGGCCTGCATTTTTAGGCTTTATTCAACAATGACCCTTCAGTAACTCTCTCTGTGTTCAGGGTATGTTTTCTAAAATAAGTTTTATGTTTTAAGTAATTGTAATTAGTAATGACCGTAATTGTTAACTATGTGGGAGATTGAAGCTCGGCTATAAATACTGCACAGATCTTTTCACTAAAATTTTGACTTCAATAAAACCAGGTAATTAAACTTGCTCTTAAAAATTAATTACGTATGTGCTGGAAACGTGATGGTTCTTGTATCTTTAAAAAATCTCAAAACACACTGGGTTGGCAAGATTGAGAACAATTAGAAATTTTCTCTCCATTAACACAACTGACAGTCAAAGGTGTTTTCCACTCCTTTAAAGTGAAAGCTTCAAAGAACTCTTTCTCGCTCTCTGAAGATGTTAACAAAACTGCCTTTGCATTTAAGTTCTCCATTATATTTGATAGTCTATTTAAAACTTTTTTCAGTCTCAAGCAGAGTGACATAAGTTTCCACCTCGAAGATACCAAAATATTTATGCAACAACTAATTGCTCTTAAAATGCTATTTTGATTCTTGTTTTTAGAAGCAGAAAAAGGAGCATAAAGTAGCAAAATACACATTTTTGCAGAGATACTGTAGAAACTCTGTCAAAAGTCTGTCCTCATGTATATTGATATCATTAATTACTTTTTTCCTAGTATTTCATCCTTTCTCCCCAGCTCTGTAGCATCTATTTTCAGTACTGGTGAACTTCAGTGTTTTTGTTTGTTTGTTTTCGGGATGTTCATCTTACTCCTGATATAATTTTGTTCCACTCAAGGAAGAATGTGTGTAGAAAGCTAGTTCACTACAGATTTATTTATTTTCATCTCTTGTTAAGATACTGTTAGGGGAAGAAAGACTCGTGCAAACTATCACTGAAAATGTATTAAATGAACAGTTGAATTCAGTTCTACTATTAGAATAGCTTAGTTTTCTAATTTGAGAATAAGCAGTGATAAAATATCCTGAAGAGATACTAAAAAATATTACAAGGGTATATGTTAGTTGACGGTTGCATGTATGTGTGTACTGTATAGCCCAAGTCTAACACGAAATACCATGTTTGTAGCGTATCTCTGGCTATGCGTAGGTACAGGTTGGTGGCATTTTCAAAGAGGACTGAAAAAACTGATTGCCTGGCAGAAGAGGACTAAGAGAAGGCATGCAGTATAGCCAGCAGCACTGCCAGCTGCTGTGCTGAAGTTAGATAATGCTGACCTCGGGGACCATTTATGGTTAGTGGGAGTGCCGGTAGGAGCACCAGTTGGAGAAATCTGTTCGCTGGGTTCTGATCTATGCAGGTAAACTGAATGGCACACAGATCACTGGATACCTACTTTTTTTTTTAATCCTAACATATTACTGTAAATAATCAAACTTGAAAGTAGGAATGAAAACTTTTCTTACTCATTTTTTAAGAGAGCTTGAGTGTGTAAAAGACTTCTTGTGAAGAATGTAAACATGAGAAAAGAACTCTTCATTTTGTTTTGAAAGGATCTGGGTATATCCGTTCCCTGTAAAACTGTAACGTATGTTGCCTCGTTAGCTCACCCAACAGCTTCGTTTAGGTTTGCTGTGATGGGGAAAGCAATTAAGCCTGCAGGGCTGCACAGATCAGAGCTATGGAAATGATGTAGTAATTTGCTGTAAGTCACTTTGAGATATTTCTTTTTAGCCCCTTCTTAAAATTGGGGCAGAAGTATATTGTGGTGAAGAGTACCAAATACACACCTAAAAGCGGTTC